>NC_084626.1:1186355-1376355 GCF_033978795.1 Nerophis ophidion | reverse complement strand
AGAAACTACATGAGGCTGGGGTCTTGTTTAAACAACAATGTTTCTTCCAGCATGCATCATTTCATTTACATTCTTTTTTAACATCTTAGAAACATTCTGTTATGTTTTGGCTCACTTGACAGTGCACATCTGTGTGAGCAAACCACTCAGGTAGGAAAGAGGCGATGGGAAAGCTATTAAAGTTACTTAGGATTCCACTCCTGGAATAAAAATATGTTCACTTTTTGTGATTCCTGTTAATGTAAAGATGCAGTTTGTTAATGACCAGGTTATTGTCATGTTGCCACCCGGGTTTCTGTTGAAACAGTCATTTATCTTATCCTGAGCTGAAAATGGTTCTCAACCTTTTTTCAGTGATGTACCCCCATTTTTTTAATTCAAGTACCCTAATCAGAGCAAAGCATTTTTGGTGGGAAAAAAAAGATAAAGAAGTAAAATACAGCACTTTGTCATCAGTTTCTGATTTATTAAGTTGTATAACAGTGCAAAATATTGCTCGTTTGTAGTGATCTTTCTTGAACTATTTGGAAAAAAAAGATAAAGAAATAACTAAAAACTTGTTGAAAAATAAACAATTGATTAAATTATAAATAACGATTTTGATTGGCAACACTAAAATTGGCCCTAGTGTGTGAATGTGAGTGTGAATGTTGTCTGTCTATCTGTGTTGGCCCTGCGATGAGGTGGCGACTTGTCCAGGGTGTACCCCGCCTTCCGCCCGATTGTAGCTGAGATAGGCGCCAGCGACCCCGAAAGGGAATCAGCGGTAGAAAATGGATGGATGGATGGATTTTTATACATAGAAGTAATCATCAACTTAAAGTGCCCTTTTTGGGGATTGAAATAGAGATCCATCTGGAACATTTCTTCACAAAAAAATCAATCTTTTACATCAATATTTATGGAACATGTCCACAAAAAAATCTAGCTGTCAACACTGAATATTGCATTGTTGCATTTCTTTTCACACTTTATGAACTTACATTCATATTGTGTTGAAGTATTATTCAATGAATATATTTATAAAGGATTTTTGACTTGTTGTTATTTTTAGAATTTTAAAAAAAAATATCATGTACCCTTTGGCATACCTTCAAGTACCCCCAGGGGTACACGTACCCCCATTTGAGAACCACTCAAATAGAGAGTATATTTTTTTTCGTGTTGATTTTTAATTATTCTCATTTGTTTAACTTCCTTTAATTTAATTAGTTGCCAGTGTCTTACCTCTTATTGTGTACATGGTACCGCAAGTTAAAAGAAATGTGTTAATTATAATAAACAATCAAACTTAGCATTTATTATCTGCCTATTTGTTTTGTTGTAAAGTTTTTTTTATCAGTTAAGATATATATATTTATACATGTTGTGTGGATGTAGCTTGCTACAATTCTGTGGGGATTGATTGATTGAAACTTTTATTAGTAGATTGCACAGTACAGTACATATTCCGTACAATTGACCACTAAATGGTAACACCTGAATAAGTTCTTCAGCTTGTTTAAGTCAGGGTCCACGTTAATCAATTCATGGTAAATGGTAATGGATAGCTTCACTTGTAACCCACTCGGTGGCCTCGTGGTTAGAGTGTCCGCCCTGAGATCGGCAAGTTGTGAGTTAAAACCCAGGCCAAGTCATACCAAAGACTATAAAAATGGGACCCATTACCTCCCTGCTTGGCACTCAGCATCAAGGGTTGGAATTGGGGGTTAAATCACCATAAATGATTCTCGGGCGCGGCCACCGCTGCTGCTCACTGCTCCCTTCACCTCCCAGAGGGTGATCAAGGGTGATGGGTCAAATGCAGAGAATAATTTCACCACACCTAGTGTGTGTGACAATCATTGGTACTTTAACTTGTAACCTAGCTGCATTTTTTACTACGTTCTCCAAGTAGATTACCCATCACTAGAAAAGTACAATATCAAATCTTAAAATGCACAAAGAAAGGCCTACAATCCAGGTTTGGGCTTATTACAGCCTAAACATTTGTTCCATGGCCAAGTATACTATATTAGTCAAACACCCCAGACTTTGGGTGTCAAGTGTGCCCGATCCTGGACATATAGGTTGTTTGCAGTGTCAGAAGAGCAGGAAACAAGGTAAACAAAGCAAAATGATGAACATTCCTTGACAAATTGTTGACATTTTTCAATGTGGTCATTTTCATTTTTTTTCCTTGAGAAATACGGCATGGTTGTACATCTTCAAGAGACTAACCTTTAATAAAACAACCGGAGAAAGGAAATGAAAACCGCTCTCAGCATATGGACAGAAAGGGCTGCAAGAAAAAAGTTTTTCTCACCCACCTTCGGAGCGGCATAGCTCGGTTGGTAGAGCGGCCGTGCCAGCAACTTGAGGGTTGCAAGTTCGATCCCCGCTCCCGCCATCCATCCTAGTCACTGCCGTTGTGTCCTTGGGCAAGACACTTTACCCACCTGCTCCCAGTGCCACCCACACTGGTTTAAATGTAACTTATATATTGGGTTTCACTATGTAAAGCGCTTTGAGTCACTAGAGAAAAAGCGCTATATAAATATAATTCACTTCACTTCGTTGTTTTTTTGTAAGATATTTTGTTTGTTTTGACTGTATGGTGAACAACTTGGCCTGGTGTAATATCAATCATCCATCCATTTTCTTCCGCTTATCCGAGGTCGGGTCACGGGGGCAGCAGCCTAAGCAGAGAAGCCCAAACTTCCCTCTCCCCAGCCACTTTGTCCAGCTCCTCCCAGGGGATCCCGAGGTGTTCCCCGGCCAGCCAGGAGACATAGTCTTTCCAACGTGTCCTGGGTCTTCCCCGTGGCCTCCTGCCGTTCGGATGTGACCTAAACACCTCCCTATGGAGGCGTTCGGGTTGCATCCTGAGCCGATGTCCGAACCACCTGATCTGGATCCTTTCAATGGGGAGGAGCAGCGGCTTTACTTTGAGTTCCTCCCGGATGACAGACCTTCTCACCCTATCTCTAAGGGAGAGAACCACCATCCGGCGGAGGAAACTCATTTCGGCCGCTTGTACCCGTGATCTTGTCCTTTTGGTCATAACCCAAAGCTCATGACCATAGGTGAGGATGAGAACGTAGATCGACCGGTAAATTAAGAGGTTTGCCTTCTGGCTCAGCTCCTTATTCACCACAACGGATCGATAGAGCGTCCGCATTACTGAAGACGCCGCACCGAACCGCCTGTCGACCTCACAATCCACTCTTCCCTCACTCGTGAACAAGACTCCGAGGTACTTGAACTCCTCCACTTGGGGCAAGATCTCCTCCCCAACTTAGAGATGGCACTCTCAGGGATGGGAATTTTCCGCAGAAATCCGCCGATTTTGGCGCTGCCAGGGTCATTTCTGTGAATCGTTTAAATCCGGGGAGAAAATTATAGGGGAGGTTAGGAACTCGTGGTTTTTGTCTCTGCGCTGACCTAGTTATCAGTACAAGGCAGAGAATTCCCGCGAAAAATATAAGGCCAATGTGTGAAGGCACCAGATTGGCTAGCTCAACATCAATCAATGACATGGCCCGTTATAGACGTCTGCACGCGTCGTTTGCCGACAATATCTAGTCCCTGATCCTCAATTATTGTGAGCGTTTCTGAACTCGTATTCTGTTTATATTGGTTGTGTTTATCGGCGACTAATCTGGAAAGAAAGCACAGCAGCTCTCAATTAACACGTTTCTTTATTGACAAAACAGTTTCAGACATGGTTAAAGTGGAACATTATCACCAGACCTATGTAAGCGTCAATATATACCTTGATGGTGCAGAAAAAAGACCATGTATTTTTTTAACCGATTTCCGAACTCTAAATGGGTGAATTTTGGCGAATTAAACGCCTTTCTGTTTATCGCTCTGGAGGCGATGATGTCAGAATGTGACGTCGCCGAGGTAATACAGCCGCCATTTTCATTTTCAACACATTGTAAACATTGGGTCTCAGCTCTGTTATTTTCCGTTTTTTCGACTATTTTTTGGAACCTTGGAGACATCATGGCTCGTCGGTGTGTTGTCGGAGGGTGTAACAACACTAACAGGGAGGGATTCAAGTTGCACCACTGGCCCGAAGATGCCAAAGTGTCTGCCGCCAGACCCCCATTGAATGTACCGGAGTGTCTACACATTTTACCGGCGATGACAGACATGGCACAGAGATGTATGGATAACCTGCAGATGCATTTGCAACGATTAAGTCAACGAAATCACAAAGGTGAGTTTTGTTGATGTTGACTTATGTGCTAATCAGACATATTTGGTCGCGCCGTGACTGCCAAATAATCGATGCTAACGTGCTACGCTAATTGACGCTAACATGCTATTTACCGGCGGTGCTAAAGCAGACATGGCACAGAGATGTATGGATAACCTGCAGATGCATTTGCAATGATAGTCAACAAAATCAAAAGGTGACTTTTGTTGATGTTGACTGCCAGCTAATCGATGCTAACATGCTATTTACCGGCGATGCTAGAGCAGACATGGCACAGAGATGTATGGATAACCTGCAGATGCATTTGCAACTATATTACGTTTCCTTCCACCCACATTTAATGCAAAAAAAACACTTACCAATCGAAGGATTTAAGTTGCTCCAGTGTCACAAGATGTGAAAGTCCTGATCGTTTGGTCCGCACATTTTACCGGTGATGCTAACGCAGCTATTCGGCCATGCTATGGCTATGAATAGCATCAATAGCTTCAGTTTCTTCTTCAATACTTTCATACTCCAACCATCCGTTTCAATACATGGGTAATCTGTTGAATCGTTTAAGCCGCTGAAATCCGAGTCTGAATCCGAGCTAATGTCGCTATATCGTGCTGTGCTATTCGCCATTGTTTGTTTGAATTGGCAGCATTGTGTGACGTCACAGGGAAATGGATAGTGGTTTCGAAGATAGCGAAAATAAGGCACTTTAAAGCTTTATTTAGGGATATTCCGAGACCAGTTTAAAAAAATTTAGCAAAAAACTTCAAAAAATACAACAAGCCACTGGGAACTGATTTTTATTGTTTTTAACCCTTTTGAAATTGTGATAATGTTCCCCTTTAAGCTTATTCAAAATAGGAATGGTTCATTAGCGAAAGATATCGATAAGGGCGTGAGAAACAAGAGGAACCGGGCATGGCTCGATATATTTATCAAACTGAAGGTGAAGATTAACAACAATATCGTAGAAGTAGACAAATTGATCAGCGATTTCATTGCAAAGTGCGATGAACCGGGACATGCTCAGTGCTTATATTGCAAGGACGTTGTTAACTATGGATCTCGGGGAAAGGTGGCACTCCTTGACCACGTGAAATCGGCAAGGCATCTAACTAAAGTGAGTTTACGGAGAATAATTGTTATTAATCCATTTGTAGGCTTATTTTTGTCTATAATCCAAAAATGTGCAAGAATTTGATGTATGTGTAAACTTGTATACATAAATTTCATCACATGATACATTTTTATGAAAATATTTGCTAATAAATGTGAAATTTTGGTCAGGAGAATATTGTTAGATTGTGTATTCAAAATAGCAGGAAATGCGTCCTAAGCTAACATAGATTTCAAAATTTTCTGCCATGCCCCCAGAACACTATGTGCACTCGATTTTGTAAATCTTCATTCCCATCCCTGCACTCTGCCCTTTCCCGGACTTGGAGGTGCTGATTCTCATCCCAGTCGCTTCACACTCGGCTGCGAACCGATCCAGTGAGAGCTGAAGATCCTGGTCAGATGAAGCCATTTGGACCACATTATCTGCAAAAAGCAGAGACCTAATCCTGCAGCTACCAAACCAGATCCCCTCAACGGCTTGACTGCGCCTAGAAATTCTGTCCTTAAAAGTTATGAACAGAATCGGGGACAAAGGGCAGCTTTGGCGCAGTCCAACCCTCACTGGAAACGTGTCCGACTTACTACCGGCAATGCGGACCAAGTTCTGACACTATCATACAGGGAGTGGACTGCCACTATCAGACAGTCCGATACTCCGTACTTTCTGAGCACTTCCCACTGGACTAGTTGCCCACATTTGAGGTCCTCTCCAAGGTTTCTCATAGTCATCATTGTCACTGGCGTCCCACTGGGTGTGAGTTTTCCTTGCCCTTATGTGGGTTCTTCCGAGGATGTCGTAGTCGCAGTGGTTTGTACAGTCCTTTGAAACATTTGTGATTTAGGGCTATATAAATAAATGATTGATTGATTGATTGACTTCCCAATCAGACATTGTGAGGTTTTGTATTAGTATTCCTAAAAATAGATACACCGGCCCCCAGACACATTTTTTTCCTCTAAATTTGGCCCCCTGAGTCAAAATAATTGCCCAGGCCTGTCCTACAGAAACCATATTACAACAAAAACCATATTTTTCACCACATTCTTTTTCTATTTCCATACAAAATGTCCATGGAGCCACCAGGGCGGCGCTAAAGAGCCGCATGTGAACCCCGCCATAGTGCAAGCCCCAACACCCTTAACTCACAGATTGATACAAGTCACATGGGACAACAATGACTTATTCACTCTTGCAATTGGGTTCCTCTTCGTTTTCCAACATAATTTATGGAAACTTCATTTCTGAATTTACTCTTTTTCTTCTTGGCCCCCACCACACCACAACAAAGTTGTTCGCTGTAGATAAAAGTGGTTTTATAGTTCCAGAGACAGGTTGTGTCATCCCTTAGAGATCACGGCATACCGGGATGGAAATAGCGATGCAGGGAGGAAGACACTTTTAATGCTGAACTAACAGAAATGCTATTTGATCTTTCATGACGCAGTAATTCAAAGCAATTAGATAAAAAGCATATTCATCCTCCTACCTCCTATCTGTCTTTTGGCTCCAAATCAGTCGTGTAATTTCCTTGAAAAGCTTTATGGAATTTCAGTGTGGCTGCCAATAATAAAATTTGTGTATTTTTGTTGTTGTCAAGGTCCCCAAATATCAATGATGAGATTTATATAATTCACTACAGTTAAGAGAAATATGTCTACTTGCCCGGCAGCATGGAATTAAAGCAGGGTTGTTAAACAGTTCTATCAGCTTACAAAATAAAGCTTTTTGACTAACGTATTTTCCGGACCATAGGGCGCACCGGATTATAAGGCTCACTGCTGATGAATGGTCTATTTTTGATCTTTTTTCATATATAAGGCATACCGGATTATAGGGCGCATTAAAGGCCTACTGAAATGAGATTTTCCTATTTAAACGGGGATAGCAGGTCCATTCTATGTGTCATACTTGATCATTTCGCGATATTGCCATATTTTTGCTGAAAGGATTTAGTAGACAGCATCCACGATAAAGTTCGCAACTTTTGGTTGCTTATGAAAAAGCCTTGCCTGTACCGGAAGTAGCAGACGATGTGCGCGTGACATCATTGGTTGTAGGGCTCCTCACATCATTTACAATCATGGCCACCTGCAGCTAGAGCGATTCGGATCGGGAAAGCGACAATTTCCCCATTATTTTGAGCGAGGATGAAAGATTTGTGGATGAGGAAAGTGAGAGTGAAGGACTAGAAGAAAAAAAAAGACGACGGCAGTGGGAGCGATTCAGATGTTATTAGACACATTTACTAGGATAATTCTGGAAAATCCCTTCTCTGCTTATATTGTTCCTAATGTTTTAGTGAGATTTTATAGTCTTTAGGTGCTAAGAGAAAAGCCCTGCCTCTACTTGAAGTCGCAGACGATGACGTCACAAGTGTGGGGGCTCCTCACATATTCACATTGATTTTAAGGGGAGCCTCCAACAAAAAGTACTATTCGGACCGAGAAAACGACAATTTCCCCATTGATTTGAGCGAGGATGAAAGATTCGTGTTTGAGGATATTGATAGCGACGGACTAGAAAAAAAAACAAGTTAAAACAAATTCAGATGTTTTTAGACACATTTAGTCGGATATTTCTGGGAAATCCCTTATCTTTCTATTGTGTTGCTAGTGTTTTAGTGAGTTTAATATTACCTGATAGTCGGAGGTCTTGACGCGCAGTGTCTCAGGGGAGTCGATGGCAGCTATGGACGGCACAAGCTCAGCTTTTCTCCGGTAAGAAGCCACTTTTTAACCACAATTTTCTCACCGAAACCTGCTGGTTGACATTCGGTCGTGATTAATGTTCGCTTGACCGCGCTGTGATCCATAGTAAAGTTTCACATCCAGGAATTTTAAACAAGGAATCACCGTGTGTTTGGGTGGCTAAAGGCTAAAGCTTACCAACTCCATCTTGCTACTTTGACTTCGCCATTATTAATTGAACAAATTGCAAAAGATTCAGCAACACAGATGTCCAAAATATTGTGTAATTAGGCCGTTAAAGCAGACGACTTTTAGCTGTGTGTGTGCGCAGCCCTAATACTTCCTAAAAACCCATGACCTCCTGCGTACACGTCATCATTACACAACGTTTTCAAGACGAAACTCCTGGGAAATTAAAAATTGCAATTTAGTCAACTAAAAAGGCCGTATTGGCATGTGTTGCAATGTTAATATTTCATCATTGATGTATAAACTATCAGACTGCGTGGTCGGTAGTAGTGGGTTTCAGTAGGCCTTTAAAGGAGTTATATTGTTATTAGGGATGTCCGATATTATCGGCCGATAAATGCTTTAAAATGTAAAATCGGATATTATCGGTATCAGTTTCAAAATTATCGCTATCTGTGTCAAAAAGTGAAATTTGTGACTTTGTAAAACGCTGCTGTGTACACGGACGTAGGAAGAAGTACAGAACGTCAATAAACCTTAAAGGCACTGCCTTTGCATGCCGGCCCAATCACATAATATCTACGGATTTTCACACACACAAGTGAATGCAAAGCATACTTGGTCAACAGCCATACAGGTCACCCTGAGGGTGGCCGTATAAACAACTTTAACACTGTTACAAATATGCACCACACTGTGAACCCACATCAAACAAGAAGGACAAATACTTTTCGGGAGAATGGCTGCACCGTAACATAACATAGACATAACAGGACAAGTACCCAGAAACCCTTGCAGCACTAACTCTTTCGGGATGCTACAATATACACCCCGGCTACCCCAACCCTGCCCACCTCAAACTCCTCATGCTCTCTCTCCCTGAGTTTGAGGTATGTTAAAAAAAAAAATAATGCACTCTGTGACTTCAATAATAGCCCTGCGATGAGGTGGCAACTTGTCCAGGGTCTACGCCGCCTTCCGCCCGATTGTAGCTAAGATAAGCACCAGCGCATCCCGCGACCCCAAAGGGAATAAGCGGTAGAAAATGGATGGATGGATGGACTTTAAAAATAAATATGGCAGTGCCATGTTTTTTCCATAACTTGAGTTGATTTATTTTGGAAAACCTTGTTACATTGTTTAATGCATCCAGCGGGGCATCACAACAAAATTAGGCATAATAATGTGTTAATTCCACCACTTTTTATATCAGTATCGGCTGATATCGGAATCGGTAATTAAGAGTTGAACAATATCGGAATATCGGATATTGGCAAAAAAGCCATCATCGGATATCTCTAATTGTTATTTATTTTTTCTAAATTGAAAACATTTCCTTGTGGTCTACAAAACATGTAATGGTGGTTCTTTGGTCAAAATGCTGCATGGCTTATGTTTAAAGATTATCTTCACGCCGCTTTCTGACAGTCGCTTCCGGAAACAACAACAAGGCCAGAGATGTGTCCTGTGAAAAACCGTCCGACCGGAACTCTAATAACTAAAGTTCCCTGGGTGAATAATGTCAACTCACTACATCGGTATATTTTAGCGCTCTCATGGCGAGTTTACTGGCAGATAAGTAAGAACTTTACACTACGTTTGTGGAGGTTGCCCTCCAGTGGGTTCCTCAGACCACCAAACACTGCCAAGAGAACCTGAATCAGGGTTCCAACATTGTTTTATATATATAAATATATAAATTAGTGCAGGGGTTTGCTTTCGAGCAACTGTCTTTTCGTGTGCGCCTCTCGCTTGCTCTCCCTCCAGCTCCAACAGTCTGTCTCATCCCGGCTGCTGCTAATAAAGGCGACAGGATAGATAACCAGGCCCACCTGGTCCATCCACTCACTAGTCGCTGTCTTCGATGCCAGTCTTGGCACACCCCGTTCCGCGGCACAACTTTATATTAGAAATGGCAACAGCAGAGGATGAATGTCCATAACAGGAAGATAGAAAAAAAGAAGAAGCTTTTCGACTACGGTGTCCACACAGACTACAAAGGCGGACTCGCACAATTTTTTTTGGCTTGATGCAGATCCCAAATACAGATCAGCAGGTACCAAAAGTACGAAAAGTTGCTTTCGCGTAATATTGCGAAACAAAACTCCAGATAATGTCTTACCTAATACACACACCATAATAATACTCCTATGTTGGAACACATCAAGTGGCGCGGATTCATAGTTTACCAAAGTCGTACTAAAATATTTCGATAGATTTTTGAGCGTTGTGTGTAGTGTTCTATATTTTCAATAGAACATATAAAATGTTGGCGTTGTTTACTTTGAGTCAAATTGCCATCATAGTGCAGTCTACACTTATCTCTTATGTTTGACTGCCATCTACTGGTCACAATTATCATTACAAAATGAACCACATAAAATGTATTTGAGGTTGATAAGAAAAAACCTGAATTAATCCATACATTAGGCGCACCGGGACATAAGGTGCACTGTCGAGTTTTGAAGGGGGAGAAAAAGATTTTAAGTGCGCCTTATAGTCCGAAAAATACGGTCCATGTAAACATAGGGACTTAAATTTGAATGTCATGCCTGTACTTGTCTTCCGGGTCCTCCCTTAAAGACACACATATTTAGATTGAGGACTTGCGTTACCAAATAAATTAGCTTTGAGGTGGGTTAGCTCAACCAAACTTATTCCTTACATTAGGCCAGGGGTCACCAACGCGGTGCCTGAGGGCACCAGGTAGCCCATAAGGACCAGATGAGTCGCCCGCTGGCCTGTTCTAAAAATAGCTCAAATAGCAGTACTTACCAGTGAGCTGCCTCTATTATTTTAATTTAATTTATTTACTAGCAAGCTGGTCTCGCTTTGCTTGACATTTTTAATTCTAAGAGAGACAAAACTCAAATAGAATTTGAAAATCCAAGAAAATATTTTAAAGACTTGGTCTTCACTTGTTTAAATAAATTCTTTTATTTTTTTACTTTGCTTCTTATAACTTTCAGAAAGACAATTTTAGAGAAAAAATACAACCTTAAAAATGATTTTAGGATTTTTTTTTTAAATACACCTTTTTAATTCCTTCTTCTTTCCTGACAATTTAAATCAATGTTCAGGTAAAAAAATGTTTTTTTATTGTAAAGAATAATAAATACATTTTAAAATAATTTGTCGTTTTAGCTTCTGTTTTTTCAACGAAAATATTTGTGAAATATTTCTTCAAACATATTATGAATAAAATTCCCAACAATATTCTGGCAAATCTAGGAAATCTTTAGAGTCAAATTTAAATCTTATTTCAAAGTCTTTTGAATTTCTTTTAAAATTTTTGTTCTGGAAAATCTAGAAGAAAAAAATATTTGTCTTTGTTAGAAATATAGCTTGGTCCAATTTGTTATATATTCTAACAAAGTGCGGATTGGATTTTAACCTATTTAAAACATGTCATCAAAATTCTAAAATTAATCTTAATCAGGAAAAATGACTAATGATGTTCCATAAATTCTTTTTTTGATTTTTTTCAAAAAGATTAGAATTAACTAGTTTTTCTTTTCTTTTTTCCGGTTGAATTTTTAATTTTAAAGAGTCGAAATTGAAGAGAAACTATGTTTCAAAATTTTATTTTCATTTTTTTCGTGTTTTCTCCTCTTTTAAACCGTTCAATTAAGTGTTTTTTTTTCGTCATTTATTCTCTACAAAAAAAACTTCCGTAGAAGGAAAAAAAATGTATGAGGGAATGACAGACAGAAATACCCCCTTTTTTTTAATCTGTTTCTATATATATTTATTGTGAGAAATCATTAAGATGATCAGTGTTTCCACAAACATAAATATCATTAATGATAATATAACGTTAAAGGTAAATTAAGCAAAGTGGTTACTTCTGGCAATTTATTTATCCAATCCACTTTATTTATATAGCACATTTAAACAACAATAACGTTTCCAAAGTGCTGCACAGCCATGTTAAAAACAATTGTAAAAATAAATAAATAAATAAATAAAATACAATTTAAAAAAAGTATATATATATATATATTATGCTCCACCAATGACTGAATAAAAACAAAAAAATAATAAATATAAAACCATTAAAAACAATATAAAAACAAATATGATTAAAAACTATTTTAAAGGGTAAAATCAATTAAAACAGTAAAATAGAATTTAAGTGTATAAAAAACACAGGGGACAACAGAGAACAGAGGACCACACAACTCACGTAGTGTTAAAAGCCAAAGAATAAAAGTGGGTCTTAAGACGAGACTTAAGAGTGTATCAAACTGGTAGCCCTTCGCATTAATCAGTACCCAAGAAGTAGCTCTTGGTTTCAAAAAGGTTTGACACCCCTGCATTAGGTGCACCAGGTAATAAGGCACACTTTCGAGTTTTGAGGGGGAAAAAGGATTTTAAGTACGCCTTATACTCCGGAAAATATGGTATGTTGAGCTCCTGTATTTGTTTAAATATTTATCAAGTCTAATAAATCAACCCAACAAGGTGTTTTACTGAACTGGCCTGCATCGCTCGTCAATTTGAATTGAATTGAAAGGACTCGTTTTTGGCGACCATAACGCATCAACCACGCCAACACCAGGCGGTCCTGACAAATGCTGCCGTTAGAATAATACCCTAGGGATTCTGAAGGACAGAGCCAGGGGTGTGGGGGATTTAATAGGGGGGAATAGCACAGAATGGGAATGTCATTAAATATCAGGGGATTTGTATGGGTCTGTTATGGTGTCGTTATCATTTAGAAGGACAAACAATGTGGAGAGGGAGTGTCAATGCATTAGAGTCGCTTAACCACAGCCTGCTGGGATCAATATGTCTCCATTCACCATCCGGCCGGACCGGAGCTGTCCAGCTCTCACGGTGCTGAGGCGCAGTTGCCACATTGAAACAGGTGAAACGGTCCACGCATAAAGGAGACGTTATTAATTGACGTCAAATAATCTCTGCGAACCTGTGATCGTTGGCATTTCCTACCAGACACTTGTTGAATGCAGCAAGGAGTCAAACAGGGGGCGGCTAATATAATGAGCGTGATCACAGTGCCAGTAAATGGAATCCCTCATTGAAGAGACGATGACAAGAAGAAGAGAAGGGCACTGATAACCTTGCTGGTTTAAAAGCTTCCTACGGAGTTTAATCAGAGCTCCCAATTACAAAGACAAGTTCCCAATGTCCCCACACATCCCAGCACCTGATGTTCACCAATGATAAACAGCTTTATTAATTAAAAGGCCCCAATTGAATCCCGCCTGGGTCTGCCGGGAAGCTTCGGAACGATTAGCTACAGGACCTGACAAAGCTTATTTCTACGTGTCACGATCGACTATTTTGATAAATGAAGAGAGACAAGGCGACGCACTGTCCACCTTGCCGCATGCGTGACATTGAATCAAACGCTGACATTTCTTACTGATGAATTAAAGGCCTACTGAAATGAGATTTTCTTATTTAAACGGGGATCGGAGGTCCATTCTATGTGTCATCCTTGATCCTTTCGCGATATTGCCGTATTTTTGCTGAAAGGATTTAGTAGAGAACATCGACGATAAAGTTTTCAACTTTTGGATGCTAATAAAAAAGCCTTGCCTGTGCCGGAAGTAGCAGACGATGTGCGCGTGATGTCACGGGTTGTAGGGCTCCTCACAGCTGAACATTGTTTAAAATCATGGCCAACAGCTGCTAGAGCGATTCGGACAGAGAAAGCGACGATTTCTGTCATGATCCACGTCTCGGATCATGGTATATTCTGGTTTTGGTTCTGTTTATCACATTCTGTCTAGTCTTCCTCAGTTCTTTGTGGCACTTCCTGGTTTTGTTTCCGTTGTCAAAGTAACCCTGTCTCTGCTTTGATCACGCGCACCTGCCCTTGATTATTTATTTCCCTATATTAGGGGACGGCGTGGCGCAGTGGGAGAGTGGCCGTGTGCAACCCGAGTGTCACTGGTTCAAATCCCACCTAGTACCAACCTCGTCACGTCCGTTGTGTCCTGAGCAAGACACTTCACCCTTGCTCCTGATGGGTGCTGGTTGGCGCCTTGCATGGCAGCTCCCTCCATCAGTGTGTGAATGTGTGTGTGAATGGGTAAATGTGGAAGTAGTGTCAAAGCGCTTTGATTACCTTGAAGGTAGAAAAGCGCTATACAAGTACAACCCATTTATTTATTTACATTTATATATGCCCGCGTCTGTTTGACATTCAGTCTTGGACTCTTGTTTGCTCCCACGCAACAGATGACGTCACATTCCAGCATTGTGGTAACTATTAGCACTCGATCAGCTTCCACGCTGTTTTGTTTGTTCTTTTTCCTTAGTTCTCACGCTAGTGCTTTCTGTTCTTCCTAGCTTCCACGCTAGTTCTGTTGTTTTGTTTGTTAGTGCCTTCATGCAAAGTGTTTTTGTCTTAGTTTGCTTTATTATACAATTAAATTCTCATCCCTACCCTCACGCTGTGTTCCGTCTTCCGCTGCAGCCACGAGAGAACTCGTCACCACAATGCCACCGAGACGTCACAATTACCCCATTAATTTGAGCGAGGATATGATTCGTGGATGAGGAAAGTTAAAGTGAAGCACTAGAAAAGAAAGAGAAAAAGGCAACGACAGTGGGAGCGATTCAGATGTAATTAGACACATTTACTAGGATAATTCTGGAAAATCCCTTTTCTGCTTATTGTGTTAATAGTGTTTTAGTGGGATTATAAAGTCATACCTGAAAGTCGGAGGGCTGCGGCGACTGCCAGTGTCTCTGAGAGGAGCCAAGATCACAGCTGCCTTTTTGAGCTGCTGCAGGAGGACGCTAACGCCGCACAAGTCTCCGGTAAGAGCCGACTTAATATCACAATGTTCTCATCCAAAAACTTGCCGGTTGACATGTGGTAGAGAAACATGTTCGCTAAAGCTTCACAACAAACAAAGAAACACCGGCTGTGTTTCGGTTGTTAAAGGCAGCTGCAGTCCAACAGCATTCTTCTTTGATGTCTCCATTATTAATTGAACAAATTGCAAAGGATTCAGCAACACAGATGTCCAAAATACTGTGTAATCATGCGATTAAAGATTCGTGGATGAGGAAAGTTAAAATGAAGCACTAGAAAAGAAAGAAAAAAAGGCAACGGTAGTGGCAGCGATTCAGATGTAATTAGACACATTTACTAGGATAATTCTGTAAAATCCCTTATCTGCTTATTGTGTTAATAGTGTTTTAGTGGGATTATAAAGGCATACCTGAAAGTCGGAGGGCTGCGGTGACTGCCAGTGTCTCTGAGAGGAGCCAAGATCACAGCTGCCTTTTTGAGCTGCTGCAGGAGGACGCTAACGCCGCACAAGTCTCCGGTAAGAGCCGACTTAATATCACAATCTTCTCATCCAAAAACTTGCCGGTTGACATGTGGTAGAGAAACATGTTCGCTAAAGCTTCACAACAAACAAAGAAACACCGGCTGTGTTTCGGTTGTTAAAGGCAGCTGCAATCCAACAGCATTCTTCTTTGATGTCTCCATTATTAATTGAACAAATTGCAAAAGATTCAGCAACACAGATTTCCAGAATACTGTGTAATTATGCGATTAAAGATTTGTGGATGAGGAAAGTTAAAATGAAGCACTAGAAAAGAAAGAAAAAAAGACAACGGTAGTGGCAGCGATTCAGATGTAATCAGACACATTTACTAGGATAATTCTGTAAAATCCCTTATCTGCTTATTGTGTTAATAGTGTTTTAGTGGGATTATAAAGTCATACCTGAAAGTCGGAGAGCTGCGGTGACTGCCAGTGTCTCTGAGAGGAGCCAAGATCACAGCTGCCTTTTTGAGCTGCTGCAGGAGGACGCTAACGCCGCACAAGTCTCCGGTAAGAGCCGACTTAATATCACAATTTTCTCATCCAAAAACTTGCCGGTTGACATGTGGTAGAGAAACATGTTTGCTAAAGCTTCACAACAAACAAAGAAACACCGGCTGTGTTTCGGTTGTTAAAGGCAGCTGCAGTCCAACAGCATTCTTCTTTGATGTCTCCATTATTAATTGAACAAATTGCAAAGGATTCAGCAACACAGATGTCCAAAATACTGTGTAATTATGCGATTAAAGATTCGTGGATGAGTAAAGTTAAAATGAAGCACTAGAAAAGAAAGAAAAAAAGGCAACGGTAGTGGCAGCGATTCAGATGTAATTAGACACATTTACTAGGATAATTCTGTAAAATCCCTTATCTGCTTATTGTGTTAATAGTGTTTTAGTGGGATTATAAAGTCATACCTGAAAGTCGGAGGGCTGCGGTGACTGCCAGTGTCTCTGAGAGGAGCCAAGATCACAGCTGCCTTTTTGAGCTGCTGCAGGAGGACGCTAACGCCGCACAAGTAAGAGCCGACTTAATATCACAATTTTCTCATCCAAAAACTTGCCGGTTGACATGTGGTAGAAAAACATGTTCGCTAAAGCTTCACAACAAACAAAGAAACACCGGCTGTGTTTCGGTTGTTAAAGGCAGCTGCAATCCAACAGCATTCTTCTTTGATGTCTCCATTATTAATTGAACAAATTGCAAAAGATTCAGCAACACAGATGTCCAGAATACTGTGTAATTATGCGATTAAAGCAGACTACTTTTAGCCGTAAGTGGTGCTGGGCTAAAATGTCCGCTCAACCAATAACGTCACAAACACCGACATCATTCTGCGACGTTTTCGACAAGAAACTCCGCGGGAAATGTAAAATTGTAATTTAGTAAACTAAAGCGGCCGTATTGGCATGTGTTGCAATGTTAATATTTCATCATTGATATATAAACTATCAGACTGTGTGGTCGGTAGTAGTGGGTTTCAGTAGGCCTTTAAATAACTTTTTGTACAAACACAACAGTATATATTTTTCGTCATTGTTTGGCTGGTTTATATGTATTTGCATCTCCACTTTTAAGGCTTTACTGCATTCTCTCAGTAAGAACCTACAAAAATGACCTTGGATTAGGACTGGGCGCTTCGGCCTTTTTTTAATATCTCGATATTTTTAGGCCATGTCACGATACACGATATATATCTCCATATTTTTGCCTTCGCCTTGACACTTCTTCCAGTAACTGCATCAATTTAGTTAAGGTACCGTATTTTTCGGACTATAAGTCGCAGTTTTTTTCATAGTTTGGCCGGGGGTGCGACTTATACTCCGGAGCGACTTATGTATGAAATTAGCAATCAATCAATCAATGTTTATTTATATAGCCCTAAATCACTAGTGTCTCAAAGGGCTGCACAAACCACAACGACATCCTCTGTAAAAGCCACATAAGGGCAAGGAAAAACTCACCCCAGTGGGACGTCGGCGACAGTGACAATGATGACTATGAGAAACCTTGGAGAGGACCGCATATGTGGGCAACCCCCCCAAGGGACCGAAAGCAATGGATTTCGAGCGGGTCTAACATGATACTGTGAAAGTTCAATCCATAGTGGATCCAACACAACCTTGAGAGTCCAGGCCAAAGTGGATCCAACACAGTAGCGAGAGTCTCGTCCAAAGTGGAGCCAACAGGAAACCATCCCAAGCGGAGGCAGATCAGCAGCGCAGAGATGTCCCCAGTCGATACACAGGCAAGCGGTCCATCCTGGGTCCTGACTCTGGACGAGCGGTCCATCCTGGGTCCCAACTCTGGACAGCCAGTACTTCATCCATGGCCATCGGACCGGACCCCCTCCACAAGGGAGGAGAGGACAGAGGAGAAAAAGAAAAGAAGCGGCAGATCAACTGGTCTAAAAAGGGGGTCTATTTAAAGGCTAGAGTAGGGGTAGGGAACCATTGGCTCTAGAGCCAGATGTGGCTCTTTTGATGACTGCATCTGGCTCTTGGATAAATCTGAGCTGACATTGCTTAACATGATACGTAATGAATAATTCCACTTCTAATAAGTGTTAAAAATAAAGTTCAAAACATAAAACATTCTCATGCATTTTTAATCCATCCATCCGTTTACTACCGCACCTGTTCAAGAAGTTGCGTTAAGAAGTTATTTATTTATTATTGGTTAGTGTGGGGCTTGTCTTCCTGGGGGTTCTTCAGACCACCTAGCACCGACATGAGAGCCCGTTTCAGGGTTACACTATTGTTTCATTTTTTAATAAGTCTCTCAGTTGTTTCCCAGCAATTGTTTTTTTCTCTTTCGTTCTCGCTCGCGCTCTGGCTCCAGCCCCAACCCCGTCTCTCCTCCTGGCTGCTGCTTATAACAGAGCGATAGGTGATTAGATAACAAGGCTCAGGTGGACCATCTACGCAGCTCTTGCTGATTTCGAGGCCGGTCCTGGCACACCCCATTTCGCTGCAGGCCCGCGGGCCACGCCTCCTCCACAGTTAGTTTCAGAATAACAATGTTATTACAAAGAATAAGAAACCTATCATACTCTAGAAATGTTGGTCTTACTTAAAAATGCACACGTTTAGTTGTGTTCAGTGCTAAAAAAAAATATTATATGGCTCTTACGGAAATACATTTTAAAATATTTGGCTTTTTGGCTCTCTCAGCCAAAAAGGTTCCGACCCTTGGGCTAGAGTATACAAATGAGTTTTAAGGTGAGACTTAAATGCTTCTACTGAGGTAGTATCTCGAACTGTTACCGGGAGGGCATTCCAGAGTACTGGACAGCCCGCAGACTTTTTTTGGGCTCTGGGAATCACTAATAAGCCGGAGTCCTTTGAACGCAGATTTCTTGTCGGGACATATGGTACAATACAATTATTAACACATTACGGTAAAATATCAAATCATATTATTTAGCTCATTCACGTAAGAGACTAGACATATAAGATTTCATGGGATTTATCGATTAGGAGTGACAGATTGTTTGGTAAATTTATAGCATGTTCTATATGTTATAGTTGTTTGAATAACTCTTACCATAATATGTTATGTTAACATAGCAGTTGGTTATTTATGCCTCATATAACGTACACTTATTCAGCCTGTTGTTCACTATTCTTTATTTATTTTAAATTGCCTTTCAAATGTCTATTCTTGGTGTTGGATTTTATCAAATTAATTTCCCCCCAAAAAATGCGACTTATACTCCAGTGCGACTCATATATGTTTTTTTTCCTTCTTTATTATGCATTTTCAGCAGGTGCGACTTATACTCCGAAAAATACAGCATTTATATTTTTATTTAAATGATATTAGTTCAGTCAGCACCCTCCGCGACCCCAAAAGGGACAAGCTGTAGAAGATGGATGGATTTAATAAATTGAAATGTATTATGTTTGCAAATGATACAAATTTACCATATTTCCTTGAATTGCCGCAGGACATATAGTATGCGCCTGCCTTGAATTACTGCCGGGTCAAACTCGCTTCGCAAAATAATTAGGGCATGCTTAGTATTACCGCCTGGTCAAACTCGTGACGTCACGAGTGACACTTCCCCTGTCATCATTTTCAAAATGGAAGAGGCTGATTTCAATACCGGTAATTTGAAATCGCATAAAGGGAAGAAGATTAAGAGCTATTCAGTGGGATTTAAGGTCCAAGCTTACATCACACTCAAATGTTTACTGCATGCCTTTGGTAAGTGCCGGAGTGAGAAGAGGTTATGAATTAATTAGCGCATGCTTACTTTTACCGCATGCCTTTGGTAAGCGCAGGAGTGAGAAGAGGTTTTAAATTAATTAGCGCCCCGGCGGCAATTCAAGGAAATACGGTATATTGTTCAGGAGAAGACTTGAAGGAAGTGTTGAGGATAATAGAGGTTGTGTTGCTTCAGCTTAGAGCTGGGCATTATGGCCTATTATTAATATTTCAATATTTTTTAGGCCATGTCACGATCCACAATATATATCTCCATATTTTGCCTTAGCTTAGAATGAACACTTGATGCATATAATCACAGCAGTATGATGATTCTATGTGTCTACATTAAAACATTCTTCTTCATACTGCATTAATATATGCTACTTTTAAAACTTTCATGCAGAGAGGGAAATCACAACTAAGTCAATTGACCAAAACTGTATTTATTAAACAGTTATTAAGTAGTGGCACAAACATTCATGTCATTTCAAAACAGGAAGTGCAAGATTGTCAGAGACATTTAAAAACAAGCTATGAGTGCACTTTTGTGCATGATGTCACTAAGATGACATATCAAAACAACACTAAATTAAAGTGCAATTTTTGTACAGAACGCCACTACAATAGTTTCAAACAAATAAAGTGCACTTTTGTGCATGATGTCACACAAGATATTTCAATAACTGTCAAATAAAAATGAGCTGCATAACAGGAAATCAAATAGTGTATGTCCTTCGCTATTTGGTAGGTTCCTGCTGACGTTATTTCCTTCTGTTGTTGACTAGTTTTTTCATATGGTGTGGATGTGGAAACGGTTGCCTCGGCATTTTGTTGGTGTGGCACCGGTCGGTGATGTTGACATGCAGAGTTTCAAACACTCTTCATTCTCTAGCGCAGGGGTTGGGAACCTTTTTGCCTGAGAGAGCCATGAAAGCCAAATATTTCAAAATGTATTCCCGTGAGAGCCATATCATATTATTTAACACTGAATACAACTAAATGTGTGCATTTTTAAGTAAGACCAACATTTTTAGAGTATAATAAGTCTCTTACTCGTTTTAATAACATTGTTATTCTGAAGCTAACCAATAATAAATCAAATGTCGTATCTGTTGATCATGTTTTTGTTTGGCCATGTGCTGTTTGTCCTTTGGACTCTTTAAGTTCCTGTTTTTTCCACTCCCTTGTCTTGTTTCCTTGGTTACTCATTTTGTCCACCTGTCTCTGGTGGACAAAATGCCCGCTCACCTGCTTCCCGATCACTGATCAGAGGCAGTATTTAAGCTCGTCTTTGCCAGTCAGTCGCCCTGGCGTCAATGTGATCTTTTTCTTGCTATGTGCTGACTTGTTTCATGCCTTGCCATAGTTTCATGCTTCATGCCATGCCAAGTAAGTTTTGTTTGATTTATGTTCATAGTCTGTTTATGCGTTAGCTTTGTTCCTTAGCCTAAGTTGTGCCTCCACTGTGAGCGATTTTTGTTTGTATCTTTTTTTAGTTTAAATTAAATCATGTTTTTACCTAAATGCCATGTCTCGAGTAGTCCGTCTGCCTTCCTGGGAGAACGACCCTGCAGCAAGCTGCGACCCCCCCATTGTGACATAAAATACTTCTTACCATTAATGCGACTTCTTGAACAGGTGCGGTAGAAAACGGATAGATGGATTTAAATGCATGATAATGTTTTATATTTTGCACGTTATTTTTAGCACTTTGATTACCAGCGAAATTAAGCAATGTTAGCTAAGATTTATCTGAGAGCCAGATGCAGTCATCAAAAGAGCCACATCTGGCTCTAGAGCCATAGGTTCCCTACCCCTGGTTCTAACGGGTGACTTTTCAAATGTCGCTACACATTAGCAGTAATGCTACTTTTTGTAGCAACGCTTTTGCCCCACACTTGACAAATTACGGTTGTCTGGTCGACATATTCCCACTTGAAGCCAAACCACCGCCAGACGATGGACCCCCTGCTGTTTTTCTTGGGAATTAATTTCTTCCTTCATTTTTTACCAGATTCGCACCTTCTTTCTCTCGTATTAATACTCGCACCACAGCTAACGTTACCCATTCCGCGAGGACGTATACGTATGTGACGTATGTAAGAAGGTGCGCTTGTTTTATGTCTCTGTGAGAAGCAGAGACAAGAAAGAGTGAGAAGAGCCTGTAGTGTAATGCCCACAGCTAATATCACGATATCTTTTTCTATATCGCACAGAGACACACCTGTAATATATCGAGTATATTGCTATATTGCCCAGCCCTACTTTGGATAGAATTGGACAACAATGAAAACATTTACCCATTTGTGAAAAATAGTAACAAGTGGAAATGTTAAGTATCGTTTTATCCAGACCATGGGGCGCACAGGATTGTAAGGCACACTGCCGATGAATTATCTATTTTCGATCTTTTTTCATATATAAGGCGCTCCGGATTATAGGGTGCATTAATGGAATAACACTTTCTTGTTATGAATATAATTTCACTTCACTTCAGTGGCTTTAAAATAGTCCACAACTTTTCATTTCAGCTTGAGATATTTTCAGGCATGTGCTTACTTACAACAAAGGTGACTAATGTATTCATAAATATGTATTTCTACTGGAACCATGTTCCTCATTGCGCTGTTTTGTTATTTTTATAACTCTTAAACTTTTGTCCATTTAAAGTGAGGACAAGAAAAGTGCAAAATAAGTCAAGTATAGGACAGTTAAAATAGCAATAGCAACAAAACTTACTTGCTCAAAAAGGAAACAAGCACTTTGTGATGATGTGTTTAAAAAGCTGCACACTGATATATTAATGGTGATTAAATCCCGGCATTTTTTGCATTCTATGGGACTCAAAGCATATAATTGATCAATTTTCCATATTTTAGCTATCGAACAGACTGTATGTTTAATCTTATGATGCCAGCACATTGGTGCCTAAAGTTTAATGCGTGTGTGCGATTGCGTTTGTTATTGTGCCTATTTTTGGGGGGGGGGGGTATTTTAATATTTTGCCCTGGTGTGATGATGCACTGTGGGCGGTCTTATTTACATGACTCACATTCGACAGCGTCTTCTCCCCGTCATCTTTGTTGTAGCGTGCAAGGACGGGAGCAGAGGTGGGTAGTAACGCGCTACATTTACTCCGTTACATCTACTTGAGTAACTTTTGGGATAATTTGTACTTCTAAGAGTAGTTTTTATGCAACATACTTTTACTTGAGTATATTTATAGAGAAGAAACACTACTTTTACTCCGCTCCATTTATCTACAATCAGCTCGTTACTCGCTACTTTTTTATCGATCTGTTAATGAACGTTTTGTTTGTTTTGATTTTGTCAGACACGCATTCAAAGTAGGAACTACGCATGGCTGCGTTTCACCAATCAAATGAAGTCACTGGTGACGTTGGACCAATCAAACAAAACCAGGCAGTCACTTGATCGTCACACGTCGAATCCAACCTAAAAAAGTGGAAAAACTTATTGGGGTGTTACCATTTAGTGGTCAATTGTGCAGAATATGTACTGTACTGTGCAATCTACTAATACAAGTTTCAATCAATCAAAAATGTAAAGGAAAAAAGACACTTTTTATTTCAACCGTATTTCCCGTCAAAAGCCTAAAGACTGATCGCACAGTTCCTGTCTTCACATTAAAAGTGCCGCTCCATCGCGCCTGCGCTAACAAAATAAGAGTCTCCGAAAGCCAGAGCAAACAAGCTAGCGAGATACAGAGTTTGCCGCCAATGTATTTCTTGTAAAGTGTATAAAAAAGAATATGGAAGCTGGACAAATAAGATGCCAAAAACCAACAACATTCATGTGGTATTAGACAGAAAAGAGGAACTTTTTTTCTCCTCCATTTGAAAACGTGGACGTTATCATCAATACTGTCTGATTCCAATCAATGCAAGTCATCAGAATCAGGTAATACACCAACTTATATTCTCGTCTTCATGAAAGATAGGAATCTATGTGTTAAACATGCATGTATATTCATTAAAACACCTTTAACATGTCAACAAAAACGGCAAAATAAATAACTATAAATTATATACTGTATATATACATATATATATATTTATATATATATATGATATGTGTGTGTATGTATATATGAGGTAGATCACCTCGACTTTGTCATTTATTAAGTAATTGATTAATGTTACCATTTAGTGGTCAATTGTATGTACTGTACTGTGCAATCTACTAATACAAGTTTCAATTAATCAATCGATGAATGCCTACTGAGCCTATGGTGCTGTTAAGTTATTGTGGCTCAATTTGCCTTAATTTGTTTTATTTTAATGTATTATTATTTAATATATAGTATTGTTTTAGTTGCTTAAGAGATATTCCTGGCTATGAATTTGCTCATTGCTATTTTTATGTTTTTGTGCATTATTTGTTGCCGTAATCATTAAACAAACAGGTTACTCATCAGTTACTCAGTACTTGAGTAGTTTTTTCACAACATACTTTTTACTTTTACTCAAGTAAATATTTGGATGACTACTCCTTACTTTTACTTGAGTAATAAATCTCTAAAGTAACTTGAGTACAATTTCTGGCTACTCTACCCACCTCTGGACGGGAGTGGAAGAAGTGTTAAAAGATGGAGTTAACTGTTTTAATGACATTCAGACTTTACTTCAATCAATAACGGAGCAGCATTTCCTCATCCGTGGTTCACTAGTGTAACAAAAACGCCGGAAATGTGTCCCGTGAAAAACCGTACAACCGGAACCCTCAAATAACTAAAGTTTTTGGGGTGAATAATGTAAACTCACGACACCGGTATGTTTTAGCGCTTTCATGGCAAGTTTATAAATATATGACCGAAATAAACTTATTTCATTCATTTACGAAGAGGTAAAAACTAAAGATGTCCGATGATATTGGACTGGCGATAAATGCTTTTAAATGTAATATCGGAAATTATCGCTATCGGTTTCAAAAAGTCAAATTTATGACTTTTTGTACGGAGTGGTACACGGACGTAGGGAGAAGTACAGAGCGCCAATAAATCTTAAAGGCACTGTCACATAATATCTACGACTTTTCACACACAAGTGTGTTGTCAACAGCCATACAGGTCACACTGAGGGTGGCTGTATAAACAACTTTAACACTGTTGCAAATATGGCCCACATATTTACACACATTTTTTTTTTATATACATCTCACCCCATAACTTCACACTCAGTTATAAACGCTAGTACCGGTACTTCATAGAACAAAGATCGTGTGAGGTCAGACACTCAACTGTTTATTGGGAGGTATGTGATCAAGGCTTGGCTTGGCTTGGCTGGGACACCCCAGCATTGCTCCCCCCTCCCTGAGGGAGCCCTGTGGAATCAGATAAGGCCGAGTTCCCAGATCAGGGTCAAACTGACACTTGAGTGCCCCGAGGAAGAGTGATGGGCTTGAGATCGAGAAGAGATCCCTTCTGCTTGAAGGGCCCTTGGGGACAATCTGAGGCCACCATATATGTTAAATGTAATGAGTCACAGCACTTGATTAGGAAGAAATCTGCGAAGTAAAACTGGATGTTATTCTTGCATCGGTTGCATTGTTTTGCTAAGTCTGGATGGCACCGCACACAGCGGTAGTTGACGTTTGCTAATTATTGTGTCCAATTAGCTTTCACTTTCTCTTAGTAGCTATTTAGATTGGGGGTGTTTGTTCAGTCTCCTGGGGCCAGTCCAATTTATTTTCAATGACAGAAAACGATGGCTGCTCATTGGGAGCTGTAGCTGTGGTGGATTCCCACATACATTTTGAACATCGATTAATGAACACATTTTGGAAGGGGTCAAAGAGTAAATTAATGATTATATCGCAAGATAACCATGAGAGTGATACTAGGTAGAAAATATGTCAATTTGGGGGAAAGATTTTAATTATTTTGCCGTGGTGTGATGATGCATATTGATGACAACTTCTTGTAGTATCCCACAGAAACTGAGAGGGACAAGCTGCAACAATTTTCTACGCATTGTCAACCAAATGTGTCTGGTAGCTAGTTAACACAGCTAAAGTACAAACCCCAAAACCAGTGAAGTGGGCACCTTGTTGTGTAAGTCGTACCGTATTTATTATATTATAAGTCGCATCGGCCGAAAATGCTTAATAAAGAAGGAAAAAAAAAAACATATAAGTCGCACTGGAGTATAAGTTGCATTTTTGGGGGAAATTTCTTTGATAAAATCCAGACATTTGAAAGGCAATTTAAAGGCCTACTGAAATGAGATTTTCTTATTTAAACGGGGATAGCAGGTCCATTCTATGTCATACTTGATCATTTCGCGATATTGCCATATTTTTGCTGAAAGGATTTAGTAGAGAACATCGACGATAAAGTTCGCAACTTTTGGTCGCTAATAAAAAAGCCTTGCCTGTACCGGAAGTAGAAGACGTTGTGTGCGTGACGTCACGGGTTGTGGAGCTCCTCACATTGTTTACAATCATGGCCTCCAGCAGGAAGATCTATTCAGACCGAGAAAGCGACGATTTCCCCATTAATTTGAGCGAAGATGAAAGATTTGTGGATGAGGAAAGTTAGTGAGGCACTAAAAAAAAAAAAAAAAAAAGCGGCGGCAGTGGGTGCGTTTCAAATGTAATTAGACACATTTACTAGGATAATTCTGGAAAATCCCTTATCTGCTTATTGTGTTAATAGTGTTTTAGTGAGATTATACTGACATACCTGAAAGTCGGATGGCTGCGGTGAATGCCAATGGAGGAGCCAAGATCACAGCTGCCTTTTGAATAGCTGCTGCAGGAGGATGCATAATCCACTGATGTCTCCAGTAAGAGCCAACTTAATATCAGAATTTTCCCATCCAAAAACTTGCTGGTTGACGTAGAGAAACATGTTCGCTTGACCGCTCTGTGTTAAAGCTTCTCAACAAACAAAGAAATCAATCAATCAATGTTTATTTATATAGCCCTGAATCACAAGTGCCTCAATGGGCTGCACAAACCACAACGACATCTTCGGGAGGGCCCACATAAGAGTGAGGAAAAACTCACCCCAGTGGGACGTCGACCATGATGACTTTGAGAATCCATGGAGAGGACCTACATATGTGGGCAACCACGTTATATGAGGCATAAATAACCGACTGAGAAGGTGCCTGGTATATTAACCTAACATATTATGGTAAAAGTCATTCAAATAACTATAACATATAGAACATGCTATACCTTTACCAAACAATCTGTCACTCCTAATCGATAAACCCCATGAACACTTCTTCCTCGATTTCGCTTCTAAACAACTCTGCCAACTCCAAAGTTATGCGCCGCTTCCTCTTGTCGTTTTCTGCTGCATATTTCACTACGTCCAGTTTGTAATCTGCAGTACATGATTTCCTTTTCGGTGCCATTTTTGTTCAGCCCTTCGAAGTTTTTATAAGTTCCCGCCAATGTTGTAATGATCCATTTTAATAGCTACTGCAGTAGCATATAGCAGTTAGCATTCCATGTACAAACCGCTTGCCAGCCCAGCCACATTTTGAATATGACTTCTGTAGACACATTGAGCGACTGCAAGACATAGTTGATCAACAGCCACACGGGTCACACTGAGGGTGGCTATATAAAACACTTTATCACTGTTACAATAATGTGCCACACTGTGAACCAACACCAAACAAGAATGAAAAACACATGCAGCCCTAACGCTTCCTGACTACAATATACAACCCCCCCCAAACCGCGCCCCCTACTCTAGCCCGGAAGAGTTAGGGCTCCATTGGATTCTGGGTATTTGTTCTGTTGTGTTTATGTTGTGTTACGGTGCAGACGTTCTCCCAAAATGTGTTTGTCAATCTTGTTTAATATGGGTTCACAGTGTGGCGCACATTTGTAACAGTGATAAAGTTGTTTATACGGCCAACCTCAGTGTGACCTGTCTGGCTGTTGACCAAGTATGCCTTGCGGTCACTTCGGTGGGTGTGCAGAAGCCTCTTTCAATATGAGGCTGGGCTGGCATACTGTTTGTATGGTTGGAAAAGCGGACACCGCGGCAGGTTGTCTCGGGAGGGGCACTGATATCCGGGTGATTCCGGAAAGATCGCGAGAGTTGTCAAGTATGTTGCTAGGACGGGAAAACCATTTAAAGAAGGTGAAGAAATCTTTTCTTGCGCCCCAGCCTCACCCAGTTTCTGCATCCAGTGGCCCCCAGGTAAATTGAGTTTGAGACCCCTGCTTTACAGATACTGTAATATGATTGTTCATGTTTTTCCAACGGTACAAATTGGTGTCCTACCGCAGTGCATTACAAACTCAAACCTGTTCCTTGCGGATGCAAAAGCAAGCTTATCTAGCTTTTACGGATAATGGAAAACAGTTCCTCAGTGTTCCCCCTTACAATAACCATGTCACTACAGCTTGGTTATTATCCAGGTTACGCAACGTAAATCAAGTATGGTTGACGGTTTTTGAATGCACTTTTAAAGAGATTTAGAGGTAGAATTGATTGCTTTTGATTGATTGAAACGTGTATTAGTAGATTGCACAGTACAGTACATATTCCCTACAATTGACCACTAAATGGTAACACCCCAATAAGTTTTTCAACTTGTTTAAGTTGGGGTCCACGTTAATCAATTCATGGTACAAATATATACTATAAACATAATACAGTAATCACACAAGCTAATCAACAGAGTATATACATTGAATTATTTACATTATTTACAATCAGTGGGGTGGGATTGGGGCATAGGGGTTAGGTTTGGTTGATACCAGCACTTCAGTCATCAACAATTGCATCATCAGAGAAATGGACATTGAAACAGTGTAGGTCTGACTTGGTAGGATATGTACAGCGAGCAGTGAACATAGTGAGCTCAGACCGCATAAGAACAAGTATATAGATTTGATTATTTACAATCCAGAGAGGTGGGATAAGGAGGGGGGAGAATCTTAGTCTAGGGTTGTAGTTGACTGAAGGTGTTCTTTAAGTGGGGTTGTGAAGGACAATAGAGATGCACATTCTTTTACACCTGTTGGCATAGAAGGAGAACGAGTTAAGACCTGGGCTTCATGGTGGCAGAGGGGTTAGTGCGTCTGCCTCACAATACAAAAGTCCTGAGTTGTCTGGGGTTCAATCCCGGGCTCGGGATTTTTCTTTGTGGAGTTTGCATGTTCTCCCCGTGAATGCGTGGGTTCCCTCCGGGTACTCGGGCTTCCTCCCACCTCCAAAGATATGCACCTGGGGATAGGTTGATTGGCAACACTAAATTGGCCCTAGTGTGTGAATGTGAGTGTGGATGTTGTCTGTCTATCTGTGTTGGCCCTGCGATGAAGTGGCGACTTGTCCGGGGTGTACACCGCCTTCCGCCCGATTGTAGCTGAGATAGTCACCAGCGCCCCCCGCAACCCCAAAGGGAATATGTGGTAGAAAATGGATGGATTGATGGAGTTAAGACCTTTGTTAGATCGGAATCTGGGTTTAACGTGGTTTGTGGAGCTCCCCCTGGTGTTGTGGTTATGGCGGTCATTTACGTTCTGGAAGTAGTTTGACATGTACTTCGGTATCAGGGAGGTGTAGCGGATTTTATAGACTAGGCTCAGTGCAAGTTGTTTTACTCTGTCCTCCACCCTGATCCAGCCCACTTTGGAGAAGTGAGTAGGAGTGAGGTGTGATCTGGGGTGGAGGTCTAGAAGTAATCCGACTATCTTGTCCTGGAGTCTAGATTTGAGGGTTTTGGAGGTGCTAGGGTATCAGGAGGTTGATTGATTGAGACTTGTATTAGTAGATTGCACAGTACAGTACATATTTTGTACAACTGACCACTAAATAGTAACAACCGTATACATTTTTCAACTTTTTTAAGTCGGGGTCCACGTTAATCAATTCATGGTGCAAGCGTAATCGAAAAAGGGTTGAATGAGAGTTCCCGTTAGAATCTTCAAGGTGCTTTTGTTGACCTGAGAGGAGATTCTGTAGAGAAATCTTGTTTGTTGGTTGACCTTTTTGATTACCTTGGCTGTCATTTTATCACAGGAAAGATTAGCCTCTAGAATGGAACCCATTAGCTGCATTGCTAGCTATCAAGAACAAGCCGTTTTGTACATCTTAGAATGCAAAAAAAGACTAAATCTTTCATGTTCTTGCCTCTCATAAAGATTGTGAACGATAGGCAAAAAAAAACTGCAGTTCCTTTTTAAAAGTGAGGTTTTCTTTGTAAAAACTAGCATCATTGTATCTTGCATCTGTTATTGGAGTCTATACTTGTGTTTAAGGCCTACTGAAATGAGATTTTTTTATTTAAACTGGGATAGCAGGTCCATTCTATGTGTCATACTTGATCATTTCTCGATATTGCCATATTTTTGCTGAAAGGATTTAGTAGAGAACATCGACGATAAAGTTCGCAACTTTTGGTCGCTAAAAAAAAAGCATTACCGGAAGTAGCAGACGATGTGCGCGTGACGTCACGGGTTGTGGAGCTACTCACATCCTCACATTGTTTATAATGTGAGCCACCAGCAGTAAGAGCAATTCGGACCGATAAAGTGACAATTTCCCCATTAATTTGAGCAAGGTTGAAAGATTTGTGGATGAGGAAATTAAGAGTGAAGGACTAGGGGGAAAAAAAGTTAAAAAAAAAAAAAAAAAGGCGAGGGCAGAGAGCGATTCAGATGTTTTTAGACACATTTACTAGGATAATTCTGGAAAATCCCTTATCTGCTATTGTGTTGCTAGTGTTTTAGTGAGATTAAATAGTACCTGAAGTCGGAGGGGTGTGGCCACGGGTATGTTGACGGCAGAGTCTCTGAAGGAAGTCACGGCAGCTGCATGGACGGCGCAAGCTCCGCTGATGTCTCCGGTAAGAGGTGACTTATTACCACAATTTTCTCACCAAAAACTGCCGGTTGACATGTAGTCGGGATCCTTGTTCGCTTGACCGCTCTGATCCTTAGTAAAGCTTCATCTTCGGGAATTTTAAACAAGGAAACACCGGCTGTGTTTTTGTGGCTAAAGGCTAAAAGCTTCCCACCTCCATCTTTCTACTTTGACTTCTCCATTATTAATTGAACAAATTGCAAAAGATTCAGCAACACAGATGTCCAGAATACTGTGTAATTATGCGATTAAAGCAGACTACTTACAGCTTGGATCGGGCTGGAAAATAATTTCCGCTACAACCGGTGGCGTCAAACGCACACGTCATCATGCTGCGACGTTTTCAACACAACATTTCGCGGGATATTTAAAATTGCAATTTAGTAAACTAAAAAGGCCGTATTGGCATGTGTTGCAATGTTAATATTTCATCATTGATATATAAACTATCAGACTGCGTGGTCGGTAGTAGTGGCTTTCAGTAGGCCTTTAAGAGTAGCTGAAAAAGAACTGGTGGATCCATAGAGCTTTTTCAAAAATGTATGGAAATAGAAAAAGAATGCGGTGAAAAATGTTTTTTTTGTTGTAATACGGTTTGTGTAGGAGGACAAACACGACACGAGCAACGTTTTGTCCTACTAATTTCAGCGGCCCTTGTACTCACCGTTGTGTGGTCTGTTTCCACCAAATGTTTTATGTTGTGCGTGAATGCACAAAGGTGAGCTTTGTTGATGTTATCGTTTTGTGTTGAGTGCTAATCAGGCGTAGCATAGCTCGGTTGGTAGAGCGTCTGTGCCAGCAACTTGAGGGTTGCAGGTTCGATTCCCGCTTCCGCCATCCTGGTCACTGCCATTGTGTCCTTGGGCAAGACACTTTACCCACCTGCTCCCAGTGCCACACACACTGGTTTAAATGTAACTTAGATATTGGGTTTCACTATGTAAAAAGCGCGTTGAGTCACTAGAGAAAAGTGTATATAAATATAATTCACTTCACTTCACTATTTGGTCACTGCATAACTGCGAGCTAATCGATGCTAACATGCTATTTAGGCTAGCTCTATGTACATATTGCATCATTATGCCTCATTTGTAGGTATTTTTGAGCGCATGTAATTTCCTTTAGTTATGTGTATTTAGTTTATTTTTCCATGTTTCATGACACATTATCTGTTCGTAATATTGGCTGCATTTCTGATAGTTGTTCCAGACCACAGCAAACATTACCCAGCTTGCAAAGATTGTAAAAAATTCATTACAATAAGACAGCCTGACGTTTCCTTTACTTTGCCCATTTTCAGACAGTTGTTTCCAGGAGTTATCTCACCTTCTGAGAGGTTTTACTAATGTTTTCCAATGTTGTAAAAATGTATTGGATAAATATCACATTTCAACATTTCTGTCAGCAAAAATTTGCATCAGTCATTGTGATAGTAGTCTAATGTAGCTAATCATGTGTTGCCATCGTTATAACACTTATATAAGTCTTTAATTTTTTTTGCGGCTCCAGCAACACGCGACAAAGAAGTTGGGAAAAGTGGAAATAAATACTGATAAAGTTGAGGAATGCTCATCAAACACTTATTTGGAACATCCCACAGGTGTGCAGGCTAATTGGGAACAGGTGGGTGCCATGATTGGGTATAAAAACAGCTTCCCCAAAAATGCTCAGTCTTTCACAAGAAAGGATGGGGCGAGGTACACCCCTTTGTCCACAACTGCGTGAGCAAATAGTCAAACAGTTTAAGAACAACGGTTTTCAAAGTGCAATTGCAAGAAATTTAGGGATTTCAACATCTACGGTCCATAATATCATCGAAAGGTTCAGAGAATCTGGAGAAGTCAACATTGAATGACCGTGACCTTAGATTCCTCAGACGGCACTGTATCAAAAACCGACATCAATCTCTAAAGGATATCACCACATGGGCTCAGGAACACTTCAGAAAACGATTACTTTTTTGTATTTGTGGTCCAATATGGCTCTTTCAACATTTTGGGTTGCAGACCCCTGCCCTATGGGAAAGACCAGCAACCGCCACTGGTTACCGTATACAAATCAAGAGCCTTTGTAACCTGTTTTCAAATGGTTGTATTATTATCACATACATCAGATCGGGGGCTTTACGGTGGAAGACGGGTTAGTGCGTTGCCTCACAATACGAAGGTCCTGAGTAGTCAGGGTTCAATCCCGGGCTGGGGATCTTTCTGTGTGGAGTTTGCATGTTCTCCCCGTGACTGCGTGGGTTCCCTCTGGGTACTCCGGCTTCCTCCCACTTCCAAAGACATGCACCTGGGGATAGGTTGATTAGCAACACTAAATTGGCCCTAGTGTGTGAATGTTGTCTGTCTATCTGTGTCGGCCCTGCGATGAGGTGGCGACTTGTCCAGGGTGTACTCCGACTTCCGCCCGATTGTAGCTGGGATAGGCACCAGCGACCCCAAAAGGAAATAAGCGGTAGAAAATGGATGGATGGATGGGACATCAGATCAGATCTCCCTCAGAGCATTACAAAAGTTGGCCAAATCATTTGTTTACTAAACATAGCTAAAATGTACTTAAAACAAAAAGGGAATGATAAATAACGCATCTGTTTGTCTTGAGTAAACAAATTCATTTCCTGTGGTTTCATGGTGCTAATAATGTCTTATAAATTGTTCACGGTGGAAGAATACATGATGAAAGGCCAAATAAACTTTTAACAAGCTTGCAAAATTCCTGTAGATCGGTCTATGACAATGAATCTGTTGCATCTCAAAAGGAGGAAAAAACCAGGGTATTTAGTGAGATCTGCTGTTCAGGGACATCAAGGACTCCTCCAGGGCGCCCAACTTAACCAAAAGAGAAAATGTTTTTGCAGACACTGACTGTATTATTGTCTTTAGCCCGCAGACAACCTTTCACATATTTCTTCTTCTGGGTGTTAGAGCTTTGAGACTTCATGTCTCCGCCGTCGCCACACACACACTCGCACCATTATATATACAAATCCGTTATATCCATGAAGTGACCTATTAACCCAGCACATCGAGACATTTACATTCTGTCACACATACTCACGTAGGATTTCACACTTATGTATTGCACCGTGGACACGGAGCACTGCAGATTCACTCTCATCCTACTCCTTCGGCCTCACTCGTGAGCAGAAATTTTAGTCAGACAGACCGACCGACTCGTCTAATTGAGGGGAGCGTGTGGCCCTACGTGGCCCCAGCCTAACCCGTCTGTGACCAGGGACACCAGTGAGCCTCTGCTTTGATAGATTTGATACGGTTTAAGAGAGGAATGAAGACCGCCGTCTGTTTACATTGAACCGGATTAGTGTTGGGGTGATTGTGCAGTTATCGAAGAGAAAGGCTGAGAGTTGGGGAAAAAGCACATGGCAGAAGCCTATCCATCCATCAATCAATCAATGTTTATTTATACAGCCCTAAATCACTAGTGTCTCAAAGGGCTGCATAAACCACAACACAAACCACTACCACGTCCTCGGTAGGCCCACAGAAGGGCAAGGAAAACTCACACCCAGTGGGACGTCGGTGACAATGATGACTATGAGAACCTTGGAGAGGACGAAAGCAATGGATGTCGAGCGGGTCTAACATGATACTGTGAAAGTTCAATCCACAATGGATCCAACACAGCCGCGAGAGTCCAGTCCAAAGCGGATCCAACACAGCAGCGAGAGTCCCGTTCACAGCGGAGCCAGCAGGAAACCATCCCAAGCAGAAGCAGGGATGTCCCCAAGCCGATACACAGTCAAGCGGTCCATCCTGGGTCCCGACTCTGGACGAGCGGTCCATCCTGGGTCCCGACTCTGGACAGCCAGTACGTCATCCATGGCCACCGGATCAGACCGAACCCCCTCCACAAGGGAGAGTGGGACATAGGAGAAAAAGAAAAGAAACGGCAGATCAACTGGTCTAAAAAGGGAGTCTATTTAAACCACTACCACATCCTCGGTAGGCCCACATAAGGGCAAGGAAAACTCACACCCAGTGGGACGTCGGTGACAATGATGACTATGAGAACCTTGGAGAGGATGAAAGCAATGGATGTCGAGCGGGTCTAACATGATACTGTGAAAGTTCAATCCATAATGGATCCAACACAGCCGCGAGAGTCCCGTTCACAGCGGAGCCAGCAGGAAACCATCCCAAGCGGAAGCAGATCAGCAACGCAGGGATGTTCCCAAGCCGATACACAGGCAAGCGGTCCATCCTGGGTCCCGACTCTGGACGAGCAGTCCATCCTAGGTCCCAACTCTGGACAGCCAGTACGTCATCCATGACCACAGGATCGGACCGGACCTCCTCCACAAAGGAGAGTGGGACATAGGAGAAAAAGAAAAGAAACGGCAGATCAACTGGTCTAAAAAGGGAGTCTATTTAAACCACTACCACATCCTCGGTAGGCCCACATAAGGGCAAGGAAAACTCACACCCAGTGGGACGTCGGTGACAATGGTGACTCAGTGGGAGGTCGGTGACAATGATGACTATGAGAACCTTGGAGAGGACGAAAGCAATGGATGTCGAGCGGGTCTAACATGATACTGTGAAAGTTCAATCCATAATGGATCCAACACAGCCGCGAGAGTCCAGTCCAAAGCGGATCCAACACAGCAGCGAGAGTCCCGTTCACAGCGGAGCCAGCGGGAAACCATCCCAAGCGGAAGCAGATCAGCAGCGCAGCGATGTCCCCAAGCCGATACACAGGCAAGCGGTCCTTCCTGGGTCCCGACTCTGGACAGCCAGCACGTCATCCATGGCCACCGGATCGGACCGGACCCCCTCCACAAGGGAGAGTGGGACATAGGAGAAAAAGAAAAGAAACGGCAGATCAACTGGTCTAAAAAGGGAGTCTATTTAAACCACTACCACATCCTCGGTAGGCCCACATAAGGGCGAGGAAAACTCACACCCAGTGGGACGTCGGTTACAATGATGAATCAGTGGGAGGTCGGTGACAATGATGACTATGAGAACCTTGGAGAGGACGAAAGAAATGGATGTCGAGCGGGTCTAACATGATACTGTGAAAGTTCAATTCATAATGGATCCAACATAGCAGCGAGAGTCCAGTCCAAAGCGGATCCAACACAGAAGCGAGTGTCCCGTTCACAGCGGAGCCAGCAGGAAACCATCCCAAGCGGAAGCAGATCAGCAGCGCAGGGATGTCCCCAAGCCGATACACAGGCAAGTGGTCCATCCTGGGTCCCGACTCTGGACGAGCGGTCCATCCTGGGTCCCGACTCTGGACAGCCAGTACGTCATCCATGACCACCGGATCGGACCGGACCCCCTCCACAAGGTAGAGTGGGACATAGGAGAAAAAGAAAAGAAACGGCAGATCAACTGGTCTAAAAAGGGAGTCTATTCAAACCACTACCACATCCTCGGTAGGCCCACATAAGGGCAAGGAAAACTCACACCCAGTGGGACGTCGGTGACAATGATGACTATGAGAACCTTGGAGAGGACGAAAGCAATGGATGTCGAGCGGGTCTAACATGATACTGTGAAAGTTCAATTCATAATGGATCCAACACAGCCGCGAGAGTCCAGTCCAAAGCGGATCCAACACAGCAGCGAGAGTCCCCTTCACAGCGGAGCCAGCAGGAAACCATTCCAAGCGGAAGCAGATCAGCAGCGCAGGGATGTTCCCAAGCCGATACACAGGCAAGCGGTCCATCCTGGGTCCTGACTCTGGACGAGCGGTCCATCCTGGGTCCCGACTCTGGACAGCCAGTACGTCATCCATGGCCACCGGATCGGACCTGACCTCCTCCACAAAGGAGAGTGGGACATAGGAGAAAAAGAAAAGAAACGGCAGATCAACTGGTCTAAAAAGGGAGTCTATTTAAACCACTACCACATCCTCGGTAGGCCCACATAAGGGCAAGGAAAACTCACACCAAGTGGGACGTCGGTGACAGTGATGACTATGAGAACCTTGGAGAGGACGAAAGCAATGGATGTCGAGCGGGTCTAACATGATACTGTGAGAGTTCAATCCATGATGGATCCAACATAGCAGCGAGAGTCCCGTTCACAGCGGAGCCAGCAGGAAACCATCCCAAGCGGAAGCAGATCAGCAGCGCAGGGATGTCCCCAAGCCGATACACAGGCAAGCGGTCCATCCTGGGTCCCGACTCTGGACAGCCAGTACGTCATCCATGGCCACTGGATCGGACCGGACCCCCTCCACAAAGTAGAGTGGGACACAGGAGAAAAAGAAAAGAAACGGCAGATCAACTGGTCTAAAAAGGGAGTCTATTTAAACCACTACCACATCCTCGGTAGGCCCACATAAGGGCAAGGAAAACTCACACCCAGTGGGAGGTCGGTGACAATGATGACTACGAGAACCTTAGAGAGAACGAAAGCAATGGATGTCGAGCGGGTCTAACATGATACTGTGAAAGTTCAATCCATAATGGATCCAACACAGCCGCGAGAGTCCAGTCCAAAGCGGATCCAACACAGCAGCGAGAGTCCCGTTCACAGCGGAGCCTGCGGGAAACCATCCCAAGCGGAAGCAGATCAGCAGCGCAGGGATGTCCCCAAGCCGATACACAGGCAAGCGGTCCATCCTGGGTCCCGACTCTGGACAGCCAGTACGTCATCCATGGCCATCGGACCGGACCCCCTCCACAAGGGGGAGTGGGACATAGGAGAAAAAGAAAAGAAACGGCAGATCAACTGGTCTAAATAGGGAGTCTATTTAAAGGCTAGAGTATAAAAATTAGTTTTAAGGTGAGACTTAAATGCTTCTACTGATCATAGCATATTTTGGTTTTGTTCCGTTTTGGTATTATGTTCTGCTGATGTTTACCTTAGTTCCTGGTGGCACTTCCTTTTTGTTGTGTTACTATAGTCACGCATTAGTGTCACCTGCCTCTTCTTTTTGACTCACACCTGTTTGTAATTACTGTCCTTATTTAAGGACAGCTTTTGTTGCACGCAACTAGTGACGACGCTGCTTCCGTATTCTGGTAAAATCTGCTTTGTTCTTGTTAGCTGCCACGCTATGCTTTTATGTCTTCTAGCTCCCATGCTAGCTCTTTGTTTTGCCTTTTTGTGCCTAGTGCAAGTTTTCTGTTCTTAGTCTGTTTTTAGTTTTAATAAATCATTATTTTTTACCTTACCCTGTGTCCGAGCCCGAACTGCATCCTAGAGAGAACGCACCCCCATCACCATGCCATGGGGGGGCACTGGTGCCTATCTCAGCTACAATCGGGCAGAAGCCGTTTTTTGGAAACATAAAAGGTACCTTTTCCCATACTTGCCAACCTTAAGACCTCTCAATTCGGGAGATGGGGTAGGTGGATATATTTTCAAGTATTTCTTATACATATATACATAAATTATCCATTCATGAATGAGTATATTTGTGTTCAATGGCGAAGTCTGATCTACAATATTTGCAGGCAGCATACCCCTTCCCCTTCCAGCTGTCCTGGATGAACTAAAATTATTTTTTTTCCAATCATTTTGGAACTTGCAAGCGTACTTCTTCTTCTTACTCATCGTCGCCATGACTCGTCTTCATTCTTCCGCTTTGTCTCCGTTATGTTTTTTGGACATTACTACTTGCCGTAGTTTTGAATCAATGCATGATGGGAATCCGGATTTTGTGTGTTAAAGGCCTACTGAAACCCACTACTACCGACCACCCAGTCTGATAGTTTATATATCAATGTTGAAATATTAACTTTGCAACACATGCCAATACGGCGGGTTTAGTTTACTAAATTACAATTTTAAATTTCCTGAAGAGTTTCTTGTTGAAAACGTCGCGGAAGGATGACCCTTGTTTGTGACGTCTCGGGTTGTAACGGACATATTAGCCCAGATCCACACACGGCTAAAAGTCGTCTCTTTTCATCGCATAATTACACAGTCATTTGTACATCTGTGTAGCTGAATCTTTTGCAATTTGTCCAATTAATAATGGAGACTATAAATAAGAATGATATTGGTGGAAAGCGGTGGATTGCAGCTGCCTTTGGCACCGAGACACAGCCGGTTTCTTTGTTGTGAAGCTTTAACACGGAGCGGTCAAGCGAATATGTTTCTCTACGTCAACCAGCAAGTTTTTGAATGGGAAAATTGTGATATTAAGTCAGCTCTTACCGGAGACTGCAGTGAATTACGGGACTTCCTCCTCTTGTAGCTGTCAAAAAGGCTCCTCCACTGGCTTCTCTCTGAGTCACTGGCGTTCACCGCAGCCATCCGACTTTCAGGTATGACTTTAGAATCTCACTAAAAAACTATTAACACAATAAGCAGATAAGGGATTTTCCAGAATTATCTTAGTAAATGTGTCTAATTACATCTGAAACGCTACCACTGCCGCCTTGAGCCGTCACTTTTTTCATTTTTGTTTTTATTTTTATTTTTTTAGTGCCTCACTTTAACTTTCCTCATCCACAAATCTTGCATCCTCGCTCAAATTAATGGGGAAATTGTCGCTTCCTCGGTCCGAATAGCTCTTGCTGTTGGAGGCTATTATTATAAACAATGTTCAGATGTGAGGAGCTCTACAACCCGTGACGTCACGCGCACATCGTCTGCTACTTCCGGTACAGGCAAGGCTTTTTTATTAGCGACCAAAAGTTGCGAACTTTATCGTCAATGTTCTCTACTAAATCCTTTCAGCAAAAATATGGCAATATCGCAAAATGATCAAGTATGACACATAGAATGGACCTGCTATCCCCGTTTAAATAAGAAAATCAAATTTCAGTAGTCTTTTAATGTGCCGGCTGGAATAAACACACGCTAAAATAGCTCCTAGCTACCTACTATATTGGTTATAGATTGATTGATTGAAACTTTTATTAGTAGATTGCACAGTACAGTACATATTCCGTGCAATTGACCACTAAATGGTAACACCCCAATAAGTTTTACAACTTCTTTAAGTTGGGGTCAACGTTAATCAAATCATGATAAACCTACGGATAACAGAGACATATATAGTAGTCTCTTTTTCAGGTAAGAGAGGACGTTAAAGACAGTGCCTTTAAGGCATGCCCCGGGTGGAAATTCGGGAGAATGGTTTCCCTGGGAGATTTTGGGGAAAGGCACTGAAATTCGGGAGTCTCTAGGAAAATCGGAAGGGTTGGCAAGTGTGCCTTTACCATGTTTTTTTTATTGCATTTCTATACCATACATAAGTACACACAATGTGGGCTTGTGGTATTTTGGGGGGTGGAACTGTTTGGAAGAAAATCTGTACAGGGGCGGTATAGCTCGGTTGGTAGAGCGGCCGTGCCAGCAACTTGAGGGTTGCAGGTTCGATCCCCGCTTCCGCCATCCTAGTCACTGCCGTTGTGTCCCTGGGCAAGACACTTTACCCACCTGCTCCCAGTGCCACCCACACTGGTTTAAATGTAACTTAGATATTGGGTTTCACTATGTAAAGCGCTTTGAGTCACTAGAGAAAAAGCGCTATATAAATATAATTCACAAAAAAAAAAATCCCACTCTGGTTTGGTTCGGCCACCGTGTTCAATGGAGAAGTCTGATCTTACAATATTTGCAGGCAGCATACCCCTTCCCCTTCCAGCTGTCCTGGACGAACTGAAATTATTTTCTTTCCAATCATTTTGGAACTTGCAAGCGTACTTCTTTTTCTTACTCGTCGTCGCCATGTCTCTTCTTCGTTCTTCCGCTTCGTCTCCGTTATGTTTTTGGACATTACTACTTGCCGTAGTTTTGAAGCAATGCATGATGGGAATCCGGATGTTGTGCGTCAGCGTGTTAACGTGCTGTCTGGAATAAACACATCCTGAGAAATAGTTCCTAGCTACCTACTTTATGGGTTATAGATTGATTGATTGAAACTTTTATTAGTAGATTGCACAGTACAGTACATATTCCGTACAATTGACCACTAAATGGTAACACCCGAATAAGTTTTTCAACTTCTTTAAGTCGGGGTCCACGTTAATCAATTCATGATAAACTAATGGATAACGGAGACAAAAATAGTAGTCTCCTTTTCAGGTGAGAGGGACCGCTAAAGGCAGCCCCAATATTGTTGTCCGGGTGGAAATCGGGAGAATGTTTTTCCCGGCAGATTTTCAGGAGGGGCACTGAAATTCGGGAGTCTCTGGGATAATCGGGAGGGTTGGCAAGTATGCCTTTACCAGGTTTTTTATTGCATTTCTATACCATACATAAGTACACACAATGAGTGCTTGTGGTGTGTTGGGGGATGGAACTGTTTGGAAGGAAATCTGTACAGTTTGGTTCGGATCGTGTTTTTTTCTTTGTGTTACTAATCAGTTTGGAAAGTAGGGGCGTATGACTTCCGAGTTGGAATAGCGGGCGCAATCACAGAATTGGCCTATAAAAAAACTGGAATCTATTATTACAGAAAATACTGTAATTCCTGGAAAATTGATTTAGTGTACTGAAACTCATCGAAAAGAGAAGGAACCTTTGTTTGGGGGAAATCTTGTTGACTGGGATGCGTGCAACTCCGCACAAACACCCAACCGCTCCTGCCAAAACTAAATTCCTCACTCACCGTCCTACCCCTAGATACCCTGAGATCGACCACAGACCATTCAAGAGGGTAGCCTGCACCCTGGCATTACCCAACCCTTGATTCTAATAAGGACAAGTGGTTCACAAAATAGATCTAAACTAGGAATGGTACTTGCATTCGTCCCAAAACAGCAATGATGCACTGAAAACATAATCCTTTTGACATATTAGATGCTTTGTTGACATGGGGGGAAATTGAAGAACTTAAGTATTGTCCTTAAGTGACTCCGTGACCAAGAGTTCAGTATGTTTACGTTGTTTCTTCGTCAACCCTATCAGTCAGCGATTAAGCCCATCACGGTTATTATGGATGTTGCAGCCCTACCAGGAACCCTCAAGTTTCTGGAAGGCACTCACTTGTGGTCATGAGCATGTAACGATATGAACATGGTTTTACCGTTACATTCTTAGACATCAGCTTTGAGTTGTGATCAATAGTGCAAGATCACTGCGATGAGGTGGCAACTTGTCCAGGGTGTACCCCACCTTCCGCCCGATTGTAGCTGATATAGGCACCAGCGACCCCAAAGGTAGAAAACGGATGGATGGAGTGCAAGATTACATATACAGTACAAGCAGCTAAAATGAGTTTCCTCTCGAGAGGCTAACTTCATTTTGTGCTTTTATTGGTGCTGACCAAAATTTGTCGGTCGTGAAATCAAACGGCGCCACGTTTCAAAATCTTTTTTGAACATGACGTCTTCTCCGGTTGCAAGCTTGGCACAGGCTCAAGCACTTGGCCAAGAAACAATCAGTCAAGCACTAAGAGTGCTACTCTGCCTCGAAGAAATGTTAACATTTTCCATGCCAAAATGCAACATCAAAATTGTGCTAGCTCACATTTGATTTGCCATAGGGATGTAACGATATTATAAATAGTTCAAAAAGGTTCATTATGTCTTCTTATTCATATACTTCTAAAATGTTCCTGTAATCAGGCGATATATTCGGTATATTCGATGGACATGTTTCGACTGTCATCTGCAGTAAGACTGTCAGGTACAATTCCATCGAATATACCGAAAATATTGTCTGATTACAAGAAATTTTGAAAAGGTATTATAAATTTCAAAGTCTTCTCGTTAAAACCGTGATGTGTGACAGTATCAAACAAAAACTTGGTGAGTGTAGTTTTTTTTTTGGTGTTTTGGCATTTGCCAGGTGTGCAAACAAACTACATCTCCCAGAATCCTTTGCGCAGTGTGGGACCGGCAAGTTGGCGGACATTGAACATCGTAAGCGGGAAATGAAGTGTGTTCGTACTTGTCGTAGATAAGAGGAATTCTTTTTTTACTGACCTGAAATCATTTTATTTGGGTCCATAATGTAATGATAAGTGTGACCAGTGGATGAAAGTCACAAATAGGTGGTTCACCTGTTCAATAAATGACACTAGCAAGTACCCGTAATCAAGCAACAACAAAACTCTGATGTTTCTTTGAGAATAAAAAACATCAGACAAAGTGCTCAAAAATCTGTCAAAATGTTTTAGTGCGTGGGTTCCCTCCGGGTACTCCGGCTTCCTCCCACCTCCAAAAACATGCACCTGTAGATAGATTAATCGGCAACACTAAATTGGCCCTAGTGTGTGAATGTTGTCTGTCTATCTGTGTTGGCCCTGCGATGAGGTGTCGACTTATCCAGGGTGTACACCGCCTTCCGCCCATGTGCAGCTGACATAGGCTCCAGCACCCCCCGCGTCCCCAAATGGGACAAGCGGTAAAAAAAGGATGGGATGGACATTAATTCTGTCTTGAGTTATGTTGCTAACAAACAGACAAACAAGCCCAGGCCAAAACATAACCTCTTTGGCGGAGGTAAGAAAGTCTGCATTCTGCAAAGCAAAGAGCGCCATCAAGCCTTTCCAAGGCGACACAGAGCCAGCCGGTCTCATCGCATTGCACGGCGGGAAATCACCAAAAAAGAATGTTTTAACGTGGTAAATAAGAGTAAACTAAAAAAACTACTTAATACATCCTCAATCCATCCATCTATGTTTCTATCGCTTGGATCTCAATGTCGCTCTTTACATTGTTACTTTCATTCCAATCTAATCCACTTTATTTATATAGCACATTTAAACAACAAATTGTTTCCGAAGTGCTGCACAACAATATTAAAAACAATATTCAAATACTATCCTGAGCTCAACCAATGACTGAATGAAATCAAAAAATAAATACATATAAAAACAATATAAAAACAATATAAAAACAATATAAAATAAATATGATTAACAACGATTTTAAAGGGTAAAACCAATTAAAACAGTAAATAAAAATCAGAATTTTAAAAACACAGAGGACAACACAACTTACTTTAAAAACATCAACTGTAAGTTATTCTTTTAAATATTTGCTTAAAACAGTCGATGTTCCTACATGATTATTTGCACTTAGAAATACTTGTTTGTAGTTAAAAAAAAATATGACTGGAACATTTTAACATTAAGCTTGTGTTCAATTACAGTAAGTGTGTTTGTCCTAAACATCCACACGTTTGCACACACTAAAATGTACCGTTGGGTTCAGGTATCGATTCCCTTCAGGGGTAAAAGGTTTTGGTGTTGTTTACTGGCGTCATATTGCAGGTCACACTTATCGTTACACCATGTACCAAATAAAATTGCTTTAAGGCCGGTAAGCACACCAGAATTATTCCGTACGTTAGGCGCACCGGGTTATAATGCGCCCTGTTGATTTTTTGGGGAAAATGTAAGGGTTTTTAGTGCGCCTTATAGTCCGAAAAATACGGTATGTACAAACCTCGTTTCCATATGAGTTGGGAAATTGTGTTAGATGTAAATATAAACGGAATACACTGATTATCAAATCATTTTCAACCCATATTCAGTTGAATATGCTACAAAGACAACATATTTGATGTTCAAACTGATAAACATTTTTTTTTTGTTTCGAATAATCATTAACTTTAGAATTTTATGCCAGCAACACGTGACAAAGAAGTTGGGAAAGGTGGCAATAAATACTGATAAAGTTGAGGAAGGCTCATCAAACACTTATTTGGAACATCCCACAGGTGTGCAGGCTAATTGGGAACAGGTGGTTGCCATGATTGGGTATAAAAACAGCTTCCCAAAAAATGCTAAGTCTTTCACAAGAAAGGATGGGGCGAGGTACACCCCTTTGTCCACAACTGCGTGAGCAAGTAGTCAAACAGTTTAAGAACAACGTTTCTCAAAGTGCAATTGTAAGAAATTTAGGGATTTCAACATCTACGGTCCATAATATCCTCAAAAGGTTCAGAGAATCTGGAGAAATCACTCCACATAAGCAGCATGGTCGGAAACCAACATTGAATGACCGTGACCTTCGATCCCTCAGACGGCACTGTATCAAAAACCGACATTAATCTCTAAAGGATATCACCACATGGGCTCAGGAACACTTCAGAAAACCATTGTCACTAAATACAGTTTGTCACTACATCCGTAATTGCAAGTTAAAGCTCTACTATGCAAAGCGAAAGCCATTTATCAACAACATCCAGAAACTCCGCTGGCTTCTCTGGGCCCGAGATCATCTAAGATGGACTGATGCAAAGTGGAAAAGTGTTCTGTGTTCTGACGAGTCCACATTTCAAATTATATTTGGAAATATTCAACATCGTGTCATCCGGACCAAAGGGGAAGCGAACCATCCAGACTGTTATCGACGCAAAGTTCAAAAGCCAATATCTGTGATGGTATGGGTGTGCATTAGTGCCCAAGGCATGGGTAACTTACACATCTGTGAAGGCACCATTAATGCTGAAAGGTACATACAGGTTTCGGAACAACATATGCTGCCATCTAAGCACTGTCTTTTTCATGGACGCCCCTGCTTATTTCAGCAAGACAATGCCAAGCCACATTCAGCAGGTGTTACAACAGCGTGGCTTCGTAAAAAAAAGAGTGCGGGTACTTTCCTGGCCCGCCTGCAGTCCAGACCTGTCTCCCATCAAAAATTTGTGGCGCATTATGAAGAGTAAAATACGACAGCGGAGACCCCTGAGACGACTGAAGCTCTACATAAAACAAGAATCGGATAGAATTCCACGTTCAAAGCTTCAACAATAAGTTTCCTCAGTTCCCAAAAAAATATTAGGTGTTGTTAAAAGAAAAGGTGATGTAACACAGTGGTGAACATGCCCTTTCCCAACTACTTTGCCACGTGTTGCAGCCATGAAATTTTAAGTTAATTATTGTTTGCAAAAAAAAAATAAAGTTTATGAGTTCAAACATCAAATATGTTGTCTTTGTAGTGCATTCAACTGAATATGGGTTGAAAAGGATTTGCAAATCATTGTATTCCGTTTATATTTACATCTAACACAATTTCCCAACTCATATGGAAACGGGGTTTGTACAAACACAATAGAGATATTAAGAGTTAGTGTCTGAACTCTAAAATCTGATGTCCTTTTTTTGTTTTTTTGCTCAAACCCACTCATCACATTCTCCCTTGTCTGGAGTACGTTTTATGTCGCTAATGGCTTCCTAAATTTTGTAGCGGGCCGAACCGGCAGCATCTCGAATTTCAGCCTCTGGATGCTTGCCAGACGAGGGTCAAGGAGAGCCAAGGCTGGGTTAGATGCTGAAGGGGAAGGAGGTCAGGTGATGACTGGGATCAGGAGAGTGCTGTCATCATCATGGCTTCCTTTCAAGACATATTTCCCCGTTGTCACAACATACATACATCGTGTTATGAAGCAAACCCCCTTCCCCTCCATAAATCAAGATGCTTGTAGTCCTAAAATGTCTACTTTGGAAGAATTATCACCGGTAACAGTATCATTAATGCCAAACCATATACGTTGGGGCAAAAAATTGCCTTATAACCATCTTAAATTACTTGAGTTTATTTGGAACATGCATACATGCATACAACATGATACATCACAATTTCCAGTTTCTCTGTTCAACATGTTCGAAAAGGAGTAGGAAGAAGCAGAGCTTATTTAATTATACCCCTTTTCCTTTATAGCAGTTGCCAAAACTTTTGTTCACTCCCTGTTCTCAATTTATTCACAATATACTCCATAGATAAAAACAATACAACTCAATCAATCAATGTTTATTTATATAGTCCGAAATCACAAGTGTCTCAAAAGGCTGCACAAACCACGACGACATCCTCGGTTCAGATCGCACTTCAGGGCAAGGAAAAACTCAACCCGGTGAGATGATAAGTAAATAATAATTACTGAAGTCAGTTATATTTTGATTGGTGAGATGAGTAAGATTATCTAGAAAATGAATGAATGGATTAAATACATTCAGAATGTTTATCATGGTTCTTCTTATTTGTACTTTGCAAACACTTGAAGTTTGAAGAGTTTCTTGAAGTGGATCATATTAGTACATTGTTCGATTTCTTTGTTTAATCCACTTCATAGTGTAATTCCACATACAGATATACTGAAGGTTTTAAGTGTTGTACGTGTATTTTACATCTTTCTCTAAGATTATTTTCCTCCTCTTTTGTTGAGAAGAATTGTTGTATATTATTTGGTAGCACATTATAGTTAGCTTTGTGCATAAGTTTAGCAGCTTGCAAATTGGCTATGTTGTGGAATTTCAGTATTTTTGATTCAATAAATAAAGGGTTTGTATGTTCTGTATATCCAACTTTATGTATCTTTCTAACTGATCTTTTTTGTAACACCGTTAAAGGTCTACTGAAATGAGATTTTCTTATTTAAACGGGGATAGCAGATCCATTCTATGTGTCATACTTGATCATTTCGCCATATTGCCATATTTTTGCTGAAAGGATTTAGTAGAGAACATCCACGATAAAGTTTGCAACTTTTGGTTGCTAATAAAAAAAGCCTTGCCTGTACCGGCAGTAGCAGACGATATGCGCGTGACATCACGTGTTGTGGAGCTCCTTACATCTGAACATTGTTTACAATCATGGCCACCAGCAGCTAGAGCGATTCGGACCGAGAAAGCGACATTTCCCCATTATTTTGAGCGAGGATGAAAAATTTGTGGATGAGGATAGTGAGAGTGAAGGACTAGAACAGGGGTCGGGAACCTTTTTGGCTGAGAGAGCCATGTAAGCCAGATATTTCAAAATGTATTTCCGTGAGAGCCATATAATATTTTTTTGACCCTGAATACAACAAAATGCATGCTTTTTTTAAGTAAGACCAACATTTTTAGAGTACAATAAGTCTCCTTTATTTTAATAACTTTGTTATTCCAAAGTTAACCAATAATAAATTAATACTTCTTACCATTAATGGGACATCTTGAACAGGTGCGATAGAAAACGAATGGTTGAATTAAAATGCATGAGAATTTTTTATAATTTGAACGTTATTTTTAACACTCTGATTACCAGCGGAATTATTAATTACTTATTATGTTAAGCAATATCAGCTAAGATTTATCTGAGAGCCAGATGCAGTCATCAAAAGAGCCACATCTGGCTCTAGAGCCATAGGTTCCCTACCCCTGGACTAGAAGAAAAAAGAAAAAAAAGACGAGGGCAGTGGGAGCGATTCAGATGTTATTAGACACATTTACTAGGATAATTCTGGAAAATCCCTTCTCTGCTTATTGTGTTACTAGTGTTTTAGTGAGATTGTAAAGCCATACTTGAAAGTCGGAGGGGTGTGGTGACCGCCAGTGTCTCTGAGGGAAACCATGGAGGAGCCAAGAAAGTCGCAGCTGCCTCTTCGACAGTTGCAGGAAGATCAACATAAGCTCCGCTCATGTTTACGTTTAGATCCGACCTAATAACACAATTTCCTCACCGAAACCTGCCGGTTGACATGTAGGAGGACCATGTTCCATATTTAAGCTTCACAACAAACAAAGAAACAAAAGCTGTGTTTCGGTTGCTAAAGGCAGCTGCAATCCACCGCTTTCCATCAACATCGTTCTTTTTTGTAGTCTCCATTATTAATTGAACAAATTGCAAAAGATTCAGCAACACAGATGTCCAGAATCCTGTGTAATTATGCGATAAAAACAAACTACTTTTACCCGTGAGTGGTGCTGGGAGAACATGTCCGCTACCACTGGTGACGTCACGCGCACGCGTCAACATAAGCGTCATCATTCCTTATTTATTCTATATATATATATATATATATATATATATATATATATATATATATATATATATATATATATATATATATGTATATATATATAAAATAAATACTTGAATTTCAGTGTTCATTTATTTACACATATACACACAAATATCACTCATTCAACCCTTAACTCATTGTTGAGTTAAGGGTTGAATTGTCCATCCTTGTTCTATTCTCCGTCACTAGTTTTCTAACCATGCTGAACACCCTCTCTGATGATGCAGACTCTAGTGCATTTCATCAAATGCAGTAGAGTCTGGAATCTTCCAACTCTCCCTAGCATGGCCCAAAACTGGTCAATCTTTACTTCCTGAGGAAGATCTTCACTGCCAAGCACTTGTTAGTCCACTACCTCTTCCCGGAGGCTATCCAGGTCCAATCGCAGCTGCGGCTTGGAACTTACAAGCGTATTTCTTCATCTTACTCGTCGTCGGCGTCGCCACGGCTGTATCTTCCTCATTCTTCTGCTTCGTCTCCTTGTTGTGCACTGCACTCTCTAAAAGCCGTAGATGTTATTGTCACATATGCATGTACAGTAGATGGAAGGATTGTCCTGTTTAAGAGTGTCGCAACATTTATGTTTACGGCAGACGAACTGCTTTACGGTAGACAAAAACATGACTGCTGTTGTTTTGTGTTGTTACCACACTGGGAGGACGTTAATGAAACTGCCTAACAATAAACCCACATAAGAAACCAAGAACTCGCCCTCGATCATTCTACAGTTATAACGTCATTGGGCAGGCACGCTGTTTATATTCTCCCGTCCAAAGGCAAAACCGAGTAACTCACTTCTAGCTGATTTTGAGAAAATAAAGGAAAACCAATTTATCTTGATGCTGTCTTACAAAGATCTACAAAGTCATCAAACGTATAGATGTTTTCTTGAGCTTTCATTTTCTTGCCGATTGAGCCATGGATTGAATCTGCTCTCATGAACGTGTGCCCTTTCTCCACATATTTTATCACAATCTCGGGTGGGTCCCATTCTGCGTTTGCACATTGGGCAAAAGTCGTGTACAGCATCCAGGTTTTATTTTGACCTCCACAGTTATCTGCCCAAAATAGTATGCAAGGGGAAGAAACAAGAACAATACGTTTAATGGGCCAATCTTCCAAATATCCCCTGGTGCCATAATATCACATAATCAGGTTGACCGTCGGCCCCCATTCGTGCAAATGTCTCATTAAAGACAATAAGGCGACTGACAAAGAATCTCCGATTGGTCCTTTTAGATACTAGGTTTTTCTGTTGTATCCACGCGGTTATGTGGTAGTTGCTAGGTCCTGCCATGCGCGTAACAGCTTACTTACGGAACAAAATACAATATCGCATACACTAATGCAGGGGTGTCAAACTCAAATACAGAGTGGGCCAAAATTTAAAACTGAACAAAGCCGCGGGCCAAGGTTGAACAAATTAACCTTTTAATAGGGACCCAAAAAAGTTTTGCATTGAATATTGAACAAGCGAGACTTCTATAACTTTAAAGTGACATGCAAAATCCAGTTTCAAATAGTACTAATAATTTAAAAAATAGCAATGGCATATCAAATCAAATTTAAAAAGAAATTTAATGCCTCTTTTCTATTTGCAGCCTTCTCAGGTAAATATCAGAATAAACTTTTCCCACAGGCTAATAATAATTTTTTTATATTGTATCGTCCAGGAAGAGGTAGTGCTGCAAGGGGTTCTGTGTATTAGTTCTGTTGTGTTTATGTTGTGTTACAGTGCGGATGTTCTCCCGAAATTTGCTTGTCATTCTCGTTTAGTGTTGGTTCACAGTGTGGCGCATATTTGTAACGGTCTTAAAGTTGTTTATACGGCCACCCTCAGTGTGACCTATATGGCTGTTGACCAAGCTTGCATTGCATTAGTATGAGTATTAGCGGTGAATGCGGTGTTACAGCGACGCCGCCGCTGTATAATACCGGCGGGCCAGCTCTAATGTTAATTTGATATTGCCTCAAGGGCCGAATGAAAATACACGGCGGGCCAAATTTGACCCGCGGGCCAGAATTTGACACCCATGCACTAATGCAGGGGTCGGGAACCTTTTTGGCTGAGAGAGCCAAGAATCCAAATATTTTAAAATGTATTTCCGTAAGAGCCATATACAATTTTTTTCAACATTAAACAACTAAATTTGTGCATTTTTAAGTAAGACCAACATTTCTAGAGTATAATAGGTCTCTTATTCTTTGTCATAACATTGCTATTCTGAAGCTAACTGTGGAGGGGGCGTGGCCTGCGGGCCTGCAGCGAAGCTGGGTGTTGCCAGCATCGGCCTCGAAATCAGCGACAGATGCGTAGATGGCCCACCTGGGCCTTGTTATGTAATCACCTGTTGCTCTGTTATAAGCAGCAGCCAGGAGGAGAGACGGGGTTAGGGCTGGAGCCAGAGCGCGAGCGAGAACGTAAGAGGAAAAGACAATTACTGTAAAGCAACTGAGAGACTTATTGAAAAATAAAACAATATTGTGACCCTGAAACAGGCTCTCATGTCGGTGCTTGGTGTTCTGAAGAACCCCCAGGAGGGCAAGCCCGACACAAACCAATAATAAATACATAACTTCTTACCATTAACGCAACTTCTTGAACAGGTGCGGTAGAAAACGGATGGATGGATTCAAAATGCATGAGAATGTTTTATATTTTGAACGTTATTTTTAACACTGTGATTACAAGTCGAATTATTAATTACTTATCGTTTTACGCAGTGTCAGCTCAGATTTATCCGAGAGCCAGATGCAGTCGTCTAAAGAGCCGCATCTGGCTCGCGGGCCATAGGTTCCCTACCCCTGCACTAATGTAAAGCATATCACCTCGGAACTCCAAAATTATTATCAGCTCAGTTTTGACCAAAATTGAGTTACTGGGTTTTGCCTTTGGACGGGAGTATTGTGGGAAAGCGGACGTGAATTGAATACACTCAGGTCCGCATGGAGCTGGAGGGGGCGTGGCCTCCAGCTCCGCCTGAATTACGGGAGAAAATGTTTCGGGGGAGGCGCTGAATTTCGGGAAGGTTTGGTTTGATTTATTGATTGATTGATTGATTGGTACTTTTATTAGTAGATTGCACAGTTCAGTACATATTCCGTACAATTGACCACTAAATGGTAACACCCGAATAAGTTTTTCAACTTGTTTAAGTCGGGGTCCACGTTAATCAATTCATGGTACAAATATATACTATCAACATAATACAGTCATCACACAAGTTAATCATCATAGTATGTACATTGAATTATTTACATTATTTACAATCCGGGGGGTGGGATGAGGAGCTTTGGTTGATATCAGAACTTCAGTCATCAACAATTGCATCAACAGAGCAATGTGGACATTGAAACAGTGTAGGTCTTATTTAGTAGGATATGTACAGCCAGCAGAGAACATAGTGAGTTCAGATAGCATAAGAACAAGTATATACATTAGAAGTACATTTGAGTTGTTTATAATCCGGGGAGATGGGATGTGAATGGAGGAGGGTATTAATAAAGTGTTGAAGTTTCCTGGAGGTGTTGTTTTAGAGCGATTTTGAAGGAATATAGTGATGCACTTACTTTTACACCTGTTGGGAGTGCATTCCACATTGATGTGGCATAGAAAGAGAATGAGTTAAGATCTTTGTTAGATCAGAATCTGGGTTTAACGTGGTTTGTGGAGCTCCCCCTGGTGTTGTGGTTATGGCGGTCATTTACGTTAAGGAAGTAGTTTGACATGTACTTCGGTATCAAGGAGGTGTAGCGGATTTTATAGACTAGGCTCAGTGCAAGTTGTTTGACTCTGTCCTCCACCCTGAGCCAGCCCACTTTGGAGAAGTGGGTTGGATTGAGGTGTGATCTGGGGTGGAGGTCTAAAAGTAACCGGACTAGCTTATTCTGGGATGTTTGGAGTCTAGATTTGAGGGTTTTGGAGGTGCAAGCGTAATCGAAGAAGGGTTGAATGAGAGTTCCCGCTAGAATCCTCAAGATGCTTTTGTTGACCAGAGAGGAGATTCTGTAGAGGAATCTTGTTCTTTGGTTGACCTTTTTGATCACCTTGGTTGCCATTTTATCAAAGGAAAGATTAGCCTCTAGAATGGAACCTAGGTAGGTGATCTCATCCTTCCTGGTGATAACGATGTCACCCACTTTTATAGTGAAGTCACTGACTTTCTTAAGTTTGATATGGGACCCCATTAGGATGGATTCCGTTTTACCTAAGTGTATGGATAGCTTGTTGTCAGCGAGCCAGGTGCAAATATTAAGGAGTTCAGCACTGAGGATTTGTTCCACCTGCGACTTGTCCTTGCCGGATACCAGCAGGGTCGAGTCACTTCGGTATCAGGGAGGTGTAGCGGATTTTATAGACTAGGCTCAGTGCAAGTTGTTTGACTCTGTCCTCCACCCTGAGCCATCCCACTTTGGAGAAGTGGGTTGGATTGAGGTGTGATCTGGGGTGGAGGTCTAAAAGTAACCGGACTATCTTATTCTGGGATGTTTGGAGTCTAGATTTGAGGGTTTTGGAGGTGCAAGCGTAATCGAAGAAGGGTTGAATGAGAGTTCCCGCTAGAATCCTCACGGTTCTTTTGTTGACCAGAGAGGAGATTCTGTAGAGGAATCTCGTTCTTTGGTTGACCTTTTTGATCACCTTGGTTGCCATTTTATCACAGGAAAGATTAGCCTCTAGAATGGAACCTAGGTAGGTGATCTCATCCTTCCTGGTGATAACGATGTCACCCACTTTTATAGTGAAGTCACTGACTTTCTTAAGTTTGATATGGGACCCAAATAGGATGGATTCCGTTTTACCTAAGTGTATGGATAGCTTGTTGTCAGCGAGCCAGGTGCAAATATTAAGGAGTTCAGCACTTAGGATTTGTTCCACCTGTGACTTGTCCTTGCCGGATACCAGCAGGGCCAAGACACTTCGGTATCAGGGAGGTGTAGCGGATTTTATAGACTAGGCTCAGTGCAAGTTGTTTGACTCTGTCCTCCACCCTGAGCCAGCCCACTTTAGAGAAGTGGGTTGGATTGAGGTGTGATCTGGGGTGGAGGTCTAAAAGTAACCGGACTAGCTTATTCTGGGATGTTTGGAGTCTAGATTTGAGGGTTTTGGAGGTGCAAGCGTAATCGAAGAAGGGTTGAATGAGAGTTCCCGCTAGAATCTTCAAGGTGCTTTTGTTGACCAGAGAGGAGATTCTGTAGAGGAATCTCGTTCTTTGGTTGACCTTTTTGATCACCTTGGTTGCCATTTTATCACAGGAAAGATTAGCCTCAAGGATGGAACCTAGGTAGGTGATCTCATCCTTCCTGGTGATAACGATGTCACCCACTTTTATAGTGAAGTCACTGACTTTCTTAAGTTTGATATGGGACCCAAATAGGATGGATTCCGTTTTACCTAAGTGTATGGATAGCTTGTTGTCAGCGAGCCAGGTGCAAATATTAAGGAGTTCAGCACTGAGGATTTGTTCCACCTGTGACTTGTCCTTGCCGGATACCAGCAGGGCCGAGTCACTTCGGTATCAGGGAGGTGTAGCGGATTTTATAGACTAGGCTCAGTGCAAGTTGTTTCACTCTGTCCTCCACCCTGAGCCAGCCCACTTTGGAGAAGTGGGTTGGCTTCACGGTGGCAGAGGGGTTAGTGCGTCTGCCTCACAATACGAAGTTCCTGCAGTCCTGGGTTCAAATCCAGGCTCGGGATCTTTCTGTGTGGAGTTTGCATGTTCTCCCCGTGAATGCGTGGGTTCCCTCCGGGTACTCCGGCTTCCTCCCACTTCCAAAGACATGCACCTGGGGATAGGTTGATTGGCAACACTAAATTGGCCCTAGTGTGTGAATGTGAGTGTGAATGTTGTCCGTCTATCTGTGTTGGCCCTGCGATGAGGTGGCGACTTGTCCAGGGTGTACCCTGCCTTTCGCCCGATTGTAGCTGAGATAGGCGCCAGCGCCCCCCGTGACCCCGAAAGGGAATAAGCGGTAGTAAATGGATGGATGGAAATGGGTTGGATTGAGGTTTGATCTGGGGTGGAGGTCTAAAAGTAACTGGACTAGCTTATTCTGGGATGTTTGGAGTCTAGATTTGAGGGTTTTGGAGGTGCAAGCGTAATCGAAGAAGGGTTGAATGAGAGTTCCCGCTAGAATCTTCAAGGTGCTTTTGTTGACCAGAGAGGAGATTTTGTAGAGGAATCTCGTTCTTTGGTTGACCTTTTTGATCACCTTGGTTGCCATTTTATCACAGGAAAGATTAGCCTCTAGAATGGAACCTAAGTAGGTGATCTCATCCTTCCTGGTGACAACGATGTCACCCACTTTTATAGTCAATCAATCAATCAATGTTTACTTATATAGCCCTAAATCACTAGTGTCTCAAAGGGCTGCACAAACCACTACGACATCCTCGGTAGGCCCACGTAAGGGCAAGGAAAACTCACACCCAGTGGGACACCGGTGACGATAATGACCCAGTGGGACGTCGGTGACAATGATGACTATGAGAACATGATACTGTGATACTGATGATACTGATGACTATGAGAACATATGAGAACATGATACTGTGAAAGATCAATCCATAATGGATCCAACACAGTCGCAAGAGTCCAGTCCAAAGCGGATCCAACACAGCAGCGAGAGTCCCGTTCACAGCGGAGCCAGCAGGAAACCATCCCAAGCGGAGGCTGATCAGCAGCGCAGAGATGTCCCCAGCCAATACACAGGCGAGCAGTACATGGCCACCGGATCGGACCGGACTCCCTCCACAAAGGAGAGTGGGACATAGAAGAAAAAGAAAAGAAACGGCAGATCAACTGGTCTAAAAAGGGAGTCTATTTAAAGGCTAGAGTATACAAATGAGTTTTAAGGTGAGACTTAAATGCTTCTACTGAGGTGGCATCTCGAACTGTTACCGGGAGGGCATTCCAGAGTACTGGAGCCCGAAATGAAAAAGCTCTACAGCCCGCAGACTTTTTTTGGGCTTTGGGGATCACTAATAAGCCGGAGTCCTTTGAACGCAGATTTCTTGCCGGGACATATGGTACAATACAATCGGCAAGATAGGATGGAGCTAGACCGTGTAGTATTTTATACGTAAGTAGTAAAACCTTAAAGTCACATCTTAAGTGCACAGGAAGCCAGTACAGGCGTAATGTGATCAAACTTTCTTGTTCTTGTCAAAAGTCTAGCAGCCGCATTTTGTACCAACTGTAATCTTTTAATGCTAGACATGGGGAGACCCGAAAATAATACGTTACAGTAGTCGAGGCGAGACGTAACAAACGCATGGATAATGATCTCAGCGTCTTTAGTGGACAGAATGGAGCGAATTTTAGCGATATTACGGAGATGAAAGAAGGCCGTTTTAGTAACGCTTTTAATGTGTGCCTCAAAGGAGAGAGTTGGGTCGAAGATAATACCCAGATTCTTTACCGTGTCGCCTTGTTTAATTGTTTGGTTGTCAAATGTTAGAGTTGTATTATTAAATACAGTTCGGTGTCTAGCAGGACTGATAATCAGCATTTCCGTTTTTTTGGCGTTGAGTTGCAAAAAGTTAGCGGACATCCATTGTTTAATTTCATTAAGACACGCCTCCAGCTGACTACAATCCGGCATGTTGGTCAGCTTTAGGGGCATGTAGAGTTGGGTGTCATCAGCATAACAGTGAAAGCTAACACCGTATTTGCGTATGATGTCACCTAGCGGCAGCATGTAGATGCTGAAGAGTGCAGGGCCAAGGACCGAACCCTGGGGAACTCCACACGTTACCTTAACGTAGTCCGATGTCACATTGTTATGGGAGACACACTGCATCCTATCAGTAAGATAAGAGTTAAACCAAGACAGGGCTAAGTCTGACATACCAATTCGTGTTTTGATACGTTCTAATAAAATATTATGATCGACAGTATCGAAAGCAGCGCTAAGATCGAGGAGCAGCAACATAGATGACGCATCAGAATCCATCGTTAGCAATAGATCATTAGTCATTTTTGCGAGGGCTGTCTCCGTCGAGTGATTGGCCCTGAAACCGGATTGAAAGGTTTCACATAGATTGTTAGACGCTAAGTGTTCATTTAACTGCTCCGCAACAATTTTTTCGAGGATTTTTGAAATAAAGGGAAGGTGAGACACCGGTCGGTAGTTTACCATGAGGTCAGGATCGAGGTTAGGTCTTTTAAGAAGAGGATGAATAACCGCTTTTTTGAATGCTAGGGGAACAGTGCCCGAGGAAAGTGATAAGTTTATAATATTTAGCACTGATGGACCTAATAATACAAAGAGCTCCTTGATCAGTTTCCCAGGAAGAGGGTCAAGTAAACATGTTGTTTGTTTTATTCCATTTACACGTTGTAACAATTCCTCTAATGTTATTTCCTCAAAACGAGAGAAACTATTTTGGAGGGCAGTATCCGCCGTATATACAATCGTATCTGTGTTAATAGAACCCCGTTGCAGCTGGGACGCATTGTCTTTAATCTCCTTTCTAATGACTTCAATTTTCTTACTAAAGAATTGCATAAAGTCATCAGCTGAGTGGGTGGAGCTACTGGAAGGAGTCCCTTGTTGGGTTAGCGATGCTACCGTACTAAACAAAAATTTAGGATCGTTTTTATTACGGTGGATGAGATTTGAGTAATAATTAGCTTTAGCTAAGGTAAGCATGCGTTTATAAGTTATTAAACCATCACTCCATGCTTGATGGTGCACCTCAAGTTTAGTCGTGCGCCATTTCCGTTCCAGCTTTCTGCATAATAATTTCTGAGCTCTAGTTTCTTCTGTAAACCACGGGGTACGCTTTTTTGGAGCCTTTTTTAACTTTAGCGGTGCTATGTTATCAATGGTTTCGCGCAGGGCGTCGTTAAAGTTGTTAGTGAGGTTATCAATAGAGCCCACATATTTTGGGAATGGTGCCATTACCGAGGGCAGTAGGTCAGCAAGAGTTGTCGTTGTGGCCGTATTAATGTTGCGGCTGCTATAGCAGTTATTATTATTATTAGTTTGACGAACATGCGTCTGAACCTCGAATTTTATAAGGTAATGATCGGACAATACTTTAGTATACGGGAGTATCGTAACTTTGGAAGCGGTGATACCCCTGACAAGCACTAGGTCTATCGTATTACCGTTGCGATGCGTGGGTTCATTTATTATTTGTGTGAGACCACAGCTATCAATTATAGTCTGGAACGCTACGCACGGTGGGTCCGATGGGGTATTCATATGGATATTAAAGTCCCCCATTATGATTATATTATCGGCGTGTGTCACTAGATCAGCAACGAACTCTGAGAATTCATTGATAAAGTCCGAATAGGGCCCTGGGGGGCGGTAGATAACAGCCAGGTGTAGAGGCAGCGGTGTGACAGACCTCATAGTAAGCGCCTCAAACGATTTATATTTATTATTTATGTTAGGACTAAGGTTAAAGTTTTCGTTGTATATTAGTGCGACCCCCCCACCCCTTTTAAGCGGACGGGCAATATGCGCATGTGTAAAGTTAGGAGGACATGCCTCATTTAGCGCAAAAAAGTCGTTTGGTTTAAGCCAGGTTTCACTGAGACCGATGACGTTAAGATTGTTGTCTCTGATAATATCATTAACTAACAACGTTTTAGGAGACAATGATCTTATGTTTAAAAAACCTATATTATAGGTAGTGGGCTGTTTTAGGGAATTTTTGATCAAATTATCCGTAGTAGCAATATTAATAATGTTGTGTTTATTATGCCCAGTGCATTCAGTATAGTTACGACCATATCTAGGAATTGATACGACGGGAATGTTCCGATTGTTTGATTGTTGCTTTGATAAACTGCACGCATCATGGTTAGCCACCTCAGTAACGGGGATTTTCCGATTGTTTGTTTGTTGCTTTGATAAACTGCACGCATCATAGTTAGCCACCTCAGTAAAACACATGTCCAACTCTGAAACACTCAAAGCAGAAAAAACTTGTTCTAATTTAACTGACTCCTTACCCAGACCAGTAGTCTCGCATTTTCCATTTAAATCCGTCTGCAGTGTGGAGGGAAGTGGTGTTCTGTGGGGATTAGCCTTCTGCTTTGTTTTAAGCCCCGCTCGGCATCCGCGTTTCCGATCACACCGCTGGCGTCTGCTCCGTAGACGGCCCCCGCTGCTACTAGACTCCCCTGCTTCACAGGCCGCTGGATGTAGTCGCCGACGTATTCCCATGCTAGTTAGCATGTTTAGCACGCCCGTGTCTATCAGTCCAAAACGGCCCGATATGTCCATATCCAGAAGTGTCTGGCTGTTGTACGTGATCACGGAGTGACCACGATGTGAGCCAGCCATGAAGTCTGCAGAACTGTCCGACATTTCCGCCAAATGTTCCATCTTTAGCAAGAGCACCGCAGTGTCGCAGCCCGTCCGGGCACCGCCATCTTGCAGTGAAGTCACTGACTTTTTTAAGTTTGATATGGGACCCAAATAGGATGGATTCCGTTTTACCTAAGTGTATGGATAGCTTGTTGTCAGCGAGCCAGGTGCAAATATTAAGGAGTTCAGCACTGAGGATTTGTTCCACCTGTGACTTGTCCTTGCCGGATACCAGCAGGGTCGAGTCACTTCGGTATCAGGGAGGTGTAGCGGATTTTATAGACTAGGCAAGTTGTTTGACTCTGTCCTCCACCCTGAGCCAGCCCACTTTGGAGAAGTGGGTTGGATTGAGGTGTGATCTGAGGTGGAGGTCTAAAAGTAACCGGACTAGCTTATTCTGGGATGTTTGGAGTCTAGATTTGAGGGTTTTGGAGGTGCAAGCGTAATCGAAGAAGGGTTGAATGAGAGTTCCCGCTAGAATCCTCAAGGTGCTTTTGTTGACCAGAGAGGAGATTCTGTAGAGGAATCTTGTTCTTTGGTTGACCTTTTTGATCACCTTGGTTGCCATTTTATCACAGGAAAGATTAGCCTCTAGAATGGAACCTAGGTAGGTGATCTCATCCTTCCTGGTGATAGCAATGTCACCCACTTTTATAGTGAAGTCACTGACTTTCTTAAGTTTGATATGGGACCCAAATAGGATGGATTCTGTTTTACCTAAGTGTATGGATAGCTTGTTGTCAGCGAGCCAGGTGCAAATATTAAGGAGTTCAGCACTGAGGATTTGTTCCACCTGTGACTTGTCCTTGCCGGATACCAGCAGGGTCGAGTCACTTCGGTATCAGGGAGGTGTAGCGGATTTTATAGACTAGGCTCAGTGCAAGTTGTTTGACTCTGTCCTCCACCCTGAGCCAGCCCACTTTGGAGAAGTGGGTTGGATTGAGGTGTGATCTGAGGTGGAGGTCTAAAAGTAACCGGACTATCTTATTCTGGGATGTTTGGAGTCTAGATTTGAGGGTTTTGGAGGTGCAAGCGTAATCGAAGAAGGGTTGAATGAGAGTTCCCGCTAGAATCTTCACGGTTCTTTTGTTGACCAGAGAGGAGATTCTGTAGAGGAATCTCGTTCTTTGGTTGACCTTTTTGATCACCTTGGGTGCCATTTTATCACAGGAAAGATTAGCCTCTAGAATGGAACCTAGGTAGGTGATCTCATCCTTCCTGGTGATAACGATGTCACCCACAAAATATGAATTTTCCCAGGTCTGGTCTAGAGCATGTTTTGCTTTATTCATTATTGACGTGTTTCTTGCTACTTTATGTGGTATACGTTGTACTTGTCACTTAAAAAAAGCAAACAGAAGTAGACCCTCAATTTGGCGATGCTTTATCTACTAAGTAAATGAAAAATTTGGCCTCAAGGTGTGTCTGGTTACGTCTTGGACCAGACTCATGGACCCACGTCGGAGAAAGGACTCTATTGTTGCAGCGCTCTTTTGCTCATCGCAGTTAGCCACATGAAAGAAGTCAACGGGAGGAGGAATGACGAATGAATGTGTTGGTGCAGGCTCGTGCGGCGCCGGGTTAAGTTTGTGTGTGCGCGCACTCCAGCAGGGCAGCCTGTTTGTGTGTCGCCTTGCTTGTTCGTCACATGATGTCCTGTGGCCATCTCTTAACTAACCGTACAGGCGCCAGTCGAGGACGAGTCGGCGGGCATGAGAAGTGGCGGAATTGTGAAGAGGAGCTGTGGAGCCACGGAGGGGGCACCCGGCCTGAGTACTGTCACATGACGGGCATATAATGAAGACAAACTACATTCACACTGTTGAATAACAGCGGCGTTTACTCGTGACCTCTGTGAGCATAGTGTAAACATGACTTTTGTATCCTCCAAAAGAGTCTATCCCCGTGCTGGTGGATATACTGGGACTATCACAAAGAAGGCTTTATCATATGTACAATCCTCATTTATTACTTTTTGGTCGGACTTTATTTGTGTACACAACATGAGGCCAAACTACTCTGATGAGCTATAAGTGACTTTCACAAAACTTAAACGCGGGGCTCGAACCGAGAATAATTACGTATTGCTGTGGATTTGAATGATGGGAAATTTTGGGCCAATTTTTGATTTTCTTATTTATTTTTTTTTTCATTTATTTTTTTTTATTGACATCCAGCATCAGACATTTCTATCCATTACATCATATTCACATACATCATATAACTGTTGTCTGCCCTAAATGTTAAAATTATTCTTTTGTTTATCCATCCATCTTCTTCCGCTTTTCCAAGGTCGGGTCGCGGGGGCAGCAGCCTAAGCAGGGAAGCCCAGACTTCCCTATCTCCAGCCACTTCGTCTAGCTCTTCCCGGGGGGATCCCGAGGCGTTCCCAGGCCAGCCGGGAGACATAGTCTTCCCAACATGTCCTGGGTCTTCCCCGTGGCCTCCTACCGGTTGGACGTGCCCTAAACACCTCCCTAGGGAGGCGTTCGGGTGGCATCCTGACCAGATGCCCGAACCACCTCATCTGGCTCCTCTCGATGTGAAGGAGCAGCGGCTTTACTTTGAGCTCCTCCCGGATGGCAGAGCTTCTCACCCTATCTCTAAGGGAGAGACCCGCCACCCGGCGGAGGAAACTCATTTCGGCCGCTTGTACCCGTGATCTTATCCTTTCGGTCATGACCCAAAGCTCATGACCATAGGTGAGGATGGGAACGTAGATCGACCGGTAAATTGAGAGCTTTGCCTTCCGGCTCAGCTCCTTCTTCACCACAACGGATCGATACAACGTCCGCATTACTGAAGACGCCGCACCGATCCGCCTGTCGATCTCACGATCCACTCTTCCGCCACTCGTGAACAAGACTCCTAGGTACTTGAACTCCTCCACTTGGGGCAGGGTCTCCTCCCCAACCCAGAGATGGCACTCCACCCTTTTCCGGGCGAGAACCATGGACTCGGACTTGGACTTTTGTTTATATACAAAAGAATAATTTTGACATTTATGCGATGTATCCCATCATACCACCCCCACAAAAAACAGTAAAAAAAAAAAAAAAAAAAAGTAGTATCTACAAATACATCAATTAAATAAACAAAAAATAATTAATAATACATTAATAATAATAATCAGGAATAAAATAAATATCAACAGTTATATATATATATATATATGTATGTTTATATTTATATATATATATATGTTTATATTCATATAAAATACATACAAAATAAAACAAATAAAATATAACAAATAAGATAAATATAAACAGATATATATGTATGTATATATGTATATCCATTTATATATATGTATATATATATTTTTTTCTGATTATTATCATCAATGTACTATTATTTATTTTTTGTTGTTTTGATGTATTTGTAATTACCATTTTGTTTGTTTGTTTGTTTATTTGTTTGTTTTTTTGCTGTTTTTTGTGGGGGTGGTATGATTGGATTAGATTGGATTAGATTAGATTAGATTAGATTAGATTAGATTAGATTAGATAGTACTTTATTTACTCCGTCAGGAGAGTTCCTTCAGGAAAATTAACATTTTCAGCACAATCCCATTTAAGATCATGATGGGATATAAAGAAAAAGTACTTTTGACATTTAGGGCAGACAACAGTTATAAGATGTATGTGAATATGATGCAGTGGTTCTCAAATGGGGGTACGTGTACCCCTGGGGGTACTTGAAGGTATGCCAAGGGGTACGTGAGATTTTTTTTAAATATTCTAAAAAAAAAAAATGGCAAAAAGTCAAAAATGATTTTTAAATATATTTATTGAATAATACTTCAACAGAATATGAATGTAAATTCATAAACTGTGAAAAAAAATACAACAATGCAATATTCAGTGTTGACAGCTAGATTATTTTGTGGACATGTTCCATAAATCATGATGTTAAAGATTTCTTTTTTTGTGAAGAAATGTTTAGAATTAAGTTCATGAATCCAGGATGGATCTCTATTACAATCCCCAAAGAGGGCACTTTAAGTTGATGATTACTTCTATGTGTAGAAATCTTTATTTAGAATTGAATCACTTGTTTATTTTTCAACAAGTTTTTAGTCATTTTCATATATTTTTTTCCAAATAGTTCAAGAAAGACCACCACAAATGAGCAATAATTTTGCACTGTTATACAATTTAATAAATCAAAAAACTGATGACATAGTGCTGTATTTTACTTCTTTATCTCTTTTTTCAACCAAAAATGTTTTGCTCTGATTAGGGGGTACTTGAATTAAAAAAATGTTCACTGAAAAAAGGTTGAGAACCACTGATGTAATGGATAGAAATGTCTGATGCTGTATATATATATATCTATATATATATATATATAGATATATATATATAGGGAGTATATTTTTATTTTTTAAAGCAGTGCACTAAATCAGAAAATTTAAGTCAGGCTTATGGGGCGTGACGTAATGGACCCAGTTTTCCCAGTATGAAGTAAATTTCTCCAATTCATATTTAATAAAGGCAGTTATCTTCTCCATGTTATATATGTCCATTGTTGTTTCCATCCATTGTTTCAAAGTTGGGCTCCCCTGGGATATCCAATTCCCAGTGATGGTCTTTTAATTTGTTGTTTTCTTCTTAATAGTAAGTAACTAAGATGCATTGCCTTGTGGAGCTATTTGCTCTTCTAGCAGCTATTTTGGTTACCCACTTAGCCACGTGTGGTTAGGCTAATTAAACGACAATGTCCTATGGTTGGGATGAATAACAAATTCGGTCATTTTAAATCCTTTTTTTGGAGATAAGCAAAAGTGCAAAACAAGTCTCAAAGTGAATACAAACACCTTTTTTTCTTGATAGTTTTTCAGAAAGGTATGCTAAAGGAGACGCGTTACACTTATTCCTCATTCCAAATGTGTGTGTCTTTATTGGAGGACCCAGAAGACAAGTACAGGCACAACATTTAAATTTAAGTCCCTATGTTTACATGTACTACAAAACAATCGGAATTATTGTATTAATTCGGATGCAAATGTATCAGTCGCATTTTACCAGCAAACTAATGAAATGAATCAAAACAGAGCAAACGTCTGTATATTGTCAGTGATTAGAAGACAACACTAATGGGGGTCGATAACTTACATATGTATATTTCAGTGAGTGACAATAAACGAAAAAGTCTGGTAAATATACTTGAACTATCACTAAGAACACATTATCCTATTAAACAATCCTCATTTATTGTGTGTATTACTTTTTTGCAGGAGTTTGTGTACACCAGATGAGACCAAACTACTCTGAGGAGCTTTAAGTGACTTTCACAAAACTTTAACGCGGAGCATGAACCAAGAATAATTACGAATAGCATAGCTCGGTTGGTAGAGCGGCCGTGCCAGCAACTTGAGGGTTGCAGGTTTCGATCCCCGCTTCCGCCATCGTAGTCTCTGCCGTTGTGTCCTTGGGCAAGACACTTTACCCACCTGCTCCCAGTGCCACCCACACTGGTTTAAATGTAACTTATATATTGGGTTTCACTATTTAAAGCGCTTTGAGTCACTAGAGAAAAGCGCTATATAAATATAATTCACTTATATTTACATCTTGCACAATTTCCCAACTCATATGGTTACGGGGTTTGTAATAATTTACAACTCTTACCCTGGAGAGTGGACGATATCTCCTTACAGCTGCTTTTCCATCAAACACACCATCAGCAGCTTTTCAATATTTTTCATGGATACATTTCCGAGGTTGAGATACTATCTTGACATCCTTCAGTACGGTGCAGACTAGTAGTGATACGCTCAAATTGTTTCGCATGCTTGCTAATGGCAGTGATGCTTGCAACATAAAGCATAACAACTATCTTTTCTCATCTCAAAACATTCTTAACGTGAGGCGCCACTGTAAAACTATCAAGACGTCAATGGCATGTAAACTATGAATTTAAAAATCATTAACTCGGTAGAGGGAAGATTGTTACTAAATAAACGGTGAAAGCAAACCATAACAACGGTTGTTTTGTTTTCTGTGTCTTATGCGCACTGGTCCCCAGACACATGTTTTTCTCTCAATGTGGCTCCTGAGTCAATAATTACCCAGGCCTGAAGTAGAGGACTGGAAGGACTGAACTATTTAGGGCTGGGGTCTCAGACACGCGGGCCGCAGTTGCCGTTATTTTGCGGCCCCCACCTTAATATGAGTTTTATATGAATAGTTTTGACAACGTTGTATGTGGAGCTGAAGGAATCTACCATTCACGGTGTGGTATATGCCTCTCGACAATAATGAGGATGTGCAGTGATGGCACTGCCTTTAGCGTCTTCTACAACCTGTCGCCGTGCCCGCTTTTACTCCAAACAAACATTGTGCCGGCCCCAGTTACATGCCGTATGTGGCTTATACAGACACCCGTAAGTGAATGCAAGCATACTTGGTCAACAGCCATACCGATCACACTGAGGGTGGCCATAGGAACAACTTTAACACTGTTACAAATATGCGCGACACTGTGAACCCACACCAAACAAGATTGACAAACACATTTTGGGAGAACATCCGACCCCCTTGCAGCACTAACTGCCACCTCAACCTCCTCCTGCTCTTTCAAGGAGAGCATGTCCCAAACTCCAAACTGCTGTTTTGAGGCATGTCAAAAAAAAATAATGCACTTTGTGACTTCAATAATAAATATGGCAGTGCCATGTTGGCATTTTTTTCCAATAACTTGATAACAAATACCCAGAACCCCTTGCAGCACTAACTCTTCGGGGCTACAATATACACCCCCGCTACCCCCCAACCCCGCCCACCTTAATCCACCCTTGTCTCCCAATGCTGGCTTTTGAACTTTGCGTCGATAACAGTCTGGATGGTTCGCTTTGGTCCGGATGACACAATGTCGAATATTTCCAAAAACAATTTGAAATGTGGACCCGTCAGACCACAGAAGACTTTTCCACTTTGCATCAGCCCATCTAAGATGATCTCGGGCGGCGTTTCTGGATGTTGTTGATAAATGGCTTTCGCTTTGCATAGTAGAGCTTTAACTTGCACTTACAGATGTAGCGACAAACTGTATTTAGTGACGGTGGTTCTCTGAAGTGTTCCTGAGCCCATGTGGTGATATCCTTTAGAGATTGATGTCGGTTTTTGACACTGTCCTGTCTGAGGGATCGAAGGTCACGGTCATTCAATGTTGGTTTTCAGCCATGCCGCTTACATGGAGTGATTTCTCCAGATTCTCTCAACCTTTTAATGATATTATGGACCGTAGATGTTGAAATCCCTAAATTTCTTGCAATTGCTTTTTGAGAAACGTTGTTCTTTAACTGTTTGACTATTTGCTCACGCAGTTGTGGACAAAGGGGTGAACCTCGCCCCATCCTTTCTTGTGAAAGACTGAGCATTTTTTGGGAAGCTGTTTTTATACCCAATCATGGCACCCAACTAACCTGCCCACCTGTGAGATGTTCCAAATAAGTGTTTGATGAGCATTCCTCAACTTTATCAGTATTTATTGCCACCTTTCCCAACTTCTTTGTCACGTGTTGCTGGCATCAAATTCTATTTGCAAAAAAAAACAAATGTTTATCAGTTTGAACATCAAATATGTTCTCTTTGTAGCTTATTCAACTGAATATGGGTTGAAAATGATTTGCAAATCATTGTATTCCGTTTATATTTACATCTAACACACTTTCCCAACTCATATGGAAACGGGGTTTGTACAGTCAATTAAAATATGCACTCATGCATCTTAAAAGTGGAGTATTTAGTTCTTTTTTGTAGAATATTTGAATGCTGACGTGCAACTTTCACCACGCAGCATCCAACTGGTGTTTGGCTGTCCGGGCGACACTCCAGTTGTGTGTGTGTATGTTTTAAGTGGTTGCATTTGCTCAGTGTGTATTTGCTGTGATAGGCCACTGTGAAATGTGTCTGACAGCGGCAGCCGGTTGCGCTTGTGACTGCAATTTTTTGTGTGTGTAGTCCTGTGTGTCTGTGTGTGTGTACGCTTGTGTGTGTGATGCCATGATTAATTGCAGCTTTACTTCTGTGTCTGTTGCATTCATGGCTGATGTCTCAGTGTGCGGAGAGAATCCCCCTCTCACTTAGCGTATCCCTTTCCTTTGGAGAGAAAGAGGCATCCGGGAGAAAAGAAGCAGGAGCATGTCGCCGATGCGTTTGCAACAAAAGAGCATGGAAGGGGAAACAAAGAATGTTAATGGAGTAGGAAAGGAAGGCACTGCCATTTTGGCTTGTTCAACAAGGGTCTCTTCCCCCCCCCCTGTCTGTCAGCTATTTTTTCCCCCTCCTTGCTCATTTTGGAGCCCTTGATCACTTCTCTTTCCCCTTTGCACAACATTCCGTGCAATTTTGTCATCCTGCCAAGAAAACAAATCAGAGAGCCCTCTCTCGATTGCCTTCCCTTTGTCCGACCGGGCCTTGTTTTGCTTTTTCACTTTGGGTCTCGGAACACTTCGCATTGACCCTCCCTCCCATGACGTCACACTGGGAGCAATGGATGTTCATAGGTCAAAGGTGTCCGCCACATCTTTGTACGTGGCCCCTTGTAAGCCTAGGAAAAATGTGTGTTAATAAAACACTTCATTTTGTTTCTACTATCCATCCTTATATCCATCTTCTTCCGCTTATCCAAGGTCGGGTTGCGGGTGCAGCAGCCTAAGCAGGGAAGCCCAGACTTTCCTCTCCCCAGCCACTTCGTTCAACTCTTCCCGGGGGATCCCGAGGCGTTCCCAGGCCAGCCGGGAGACATAGTCTTCCCAACATGTCTTGTCAAGATGCGCGGTTTGCGGTCTCATCCGTGGAGTCCGCGGATAAACCGCGGGTCGGGCGGGTGACATGACGAAAAAATAGATTTTAATTAGATTCGGGCGGGTGGCGGTTGAACCATCCAGAAATATTTGATATACATGGTTCTGGGATCGGTATCCTTTACCATTCAAAGAGGCATTTAAGACCCGTGTCACAAAGCAAAGAAGACAATAGGAGACGCTAATATTCTCTAGAATGACTGCCGGCAGTCACCCAGATAATAAGTATTAGGGCGTGCTATGAAGCCATTGGCTTTGTCGCCTTCTACAACATGTACGATCTGCATGTTGTGTGTGGCTTCAGCAGACGCACGCACACGACTGCAAGGCATACTGGGTGACACAGAGTACACTAATGGTTGTGATATAAACAATTATAACACTCTTAAAAATATGCGCCACGCTGTGAAGCCACACCAATTAAGAACGACAAACACATTTCGGGAGAACATCCTCACAGTAATGCAACATAAACGCAACACAACAAATACACAGAATTCTTTGTATCCATGACCCACCCTGACTATTTTATACACCCCGCTAGCAGCAAACCCCGACCCCGTGCGTCGGTAAGGTGGGCAGGGTTGGGGGCGCAGGGGTGTAAAATATATTCAGGAATTGTCACATATACAAAGGATTCTGGGTATTTGTTGTGTTGTGTTTATTTTGTGTTACTGTAAGGATGTTCTCCCGAAATGTGTTTGTCAATCTTGTTTGGTGTGGCTTCACAGCGTGGCGCATATTAGTAAGTGTTAAAGTTGTTTATATCACAACCATCAATGTACTCTGTGTCACCCAGTATGCCTTTCAATCTTGTACGTGTGATTGCAGAAGCTGCACACATGTTGCCGGACTAACAATCGGTTTGTACATGTTGTTGGAGATGTTAAAGGCAATGGCTTCACAGCACGCCCATATTCTTGTCATCAGGAAGAACGCCATTGGATATTCGCGAGAACGTTAGCGGCTCTAATTGTCTTCGTTACTCTGTGAAACGGGTTTCAATAGCTCTGTCAGTGGTAAAGGCGGCCTACCACTGATGTATTTTGGCGGGTGGTTGCGGTTCTGATAAAATGTTGGTTCGTGTGGAGGGCGGGTGGATGACGACTTTGGTGATGCGGTTGCGGTTGTTATAATTGCCTATCCGCGCATCTCTAATGTCCTGGGTCTTCCCCGGGGCCTCCTACCGGTTGGACGTGCCCGAAACACCTCCATCGGGAGGCGTTCGGGGGGCATCCTGACCAGATGCCCGAACCACTTCATCTGGCTTCTCTCGATGTGGAGGAGCAGCGGCTTTACTTTGAGTTCCTCCCGGATGGCAGAACTTCTCACCCTATCTCTAAGGGAGAGACCCGCCACCCGGCGGAGGAAACCCATTTCGGCCGCTTGTACCCGTGATCTTGTCCTTTCGGTCATAACCCAAAGCTCATGACCATAGGTGAGGATGGGAACGTAGATCGACCGGTAAATGGAGAGCTTTGCCTTCCGGCTCAGCTCCTTCTTCACCACAACGGATCGGCACAACGTCCGCATTACTGAAGACGCCGCACCGATCCGCCTGTCGACCTCTCGATCCACTCTCCCCTCACTCGTGAACAAGACTCCAAGGTACTTAAACTTCTCCACTTGGGGCAGGGTCTCCTCCCCAACCCGGAGATGGCACTCCACCCTTTTCCGGGCGAGAACCATGGACTCGGACTTGAAGATGCTGATTCTCATCCCACTCTACTGTGAACCGATCCAGTGAGAGCTGAAGATCCTGGCCAGATGAAGCCATCAGGACCAGATCATCTGCAAAAAGCAGAGACCTAATCACGCGGCCACCAAACCGGAACCCCTCTATGCCTTGACTGCGCCTAGAAATTCTTTCCATAAAAGTTATGAACAGAATTGGTGACAAAGGGCAGCCTTGGCAGAGTCCAACCCTCAATGGAAACGTGTCCGACTTACTGCCGGCAATGCGGACCAAACTCTGACACTGATCATACAGGGAGCGGACCACCACAATCAGACAGTCCGATACCCCATACTTTCTGAGCACTCCCCACAGGACTTCCCGAGGGACACGGTCGAATGCCTTCTCCAAGTCCACAAAGCACATGTAGACTGGTTGGACAAACTCTCATGCACCCTCAAAGACTCTGCCGAGAGTGTAGAGGTGGTCCACAGTTCCACGACCAGGACTAAAACCACACGGTTCCTCCTGAATCCGAGGTTCGACTATCCGGCGTAGCCTCCTCTCCAGTACACCTGAATAAACCTTACCTTTACTAAATGCAAAAAATTATTTTGATTTTGACAGGGAAAAAAATGCCTGTCTTTTAAATGCTATCTAATCATGCCAAATAATACATTATTATGCACAGAATGTGTGGTGAAATTATTCTCTGGATTTAACCCATCACTCTTGATCACCCCCTGGGAGGTGAGGGGAGCAGTGAGCAGCAGCGGTGGCCGCGCCCGGGAATCATTTTTGGTGATTTAACCTCTTAAGGCCCAAGCTGTTTGTTTCCATATTTTTGTATTATTATTTCTCTTTGCTATTTGGGCTTATTGGACCCTTATTAGAATAAAAACTAAAAATCATCTTTTAATATGATGTGCTTAGTCCATAAGTACACATACGTGTACTTCATGTGTGGTGATATGCTATTTTTAATTTTTACCCTTTTTTTTTCCAAATTCCAATGCATGTTATACTCTTCTGACACCACCAGATGGCAGTATAAGTGTCCACATAAGTGGCCATAAGACCCCAATTCAGTAGTGTACACAATTTTGGAAATAAGAGCTAAAAGGTGCTGTCCACGCATGTGGCCACTAGGCCCTTAGAGCAATAATTCTTAACCTGGGTTCGATCGAATCATAGGGGTTCGGTGAGTAGGCCTCAGGGGTCTAAACACACCCAACTCATTGTGTAAATACAAACTTCTCCCTATCGGTGTATTACGGGTACGGCCACAGCTGACTGATTTGCAGGTGTGTAATTTGTTGTGAGTTTATGCACTGTGTTGGTTTTGTTGTTTTAACAAGGTGATGTTCATGCACGGCTCATTTTGTGCACCAGTAAAAAAACATGGTAACACTTTAGTACGGGGAACATATCAGCATTAATTAGTTGCTTATTAACATGCAAATTAGTAACATATCGGCTCTTAACTAGTCATTATTAAGTACTTATTAATGCCTTATTTGGCATGGCCTTATTATAACCCTAACCCTCTAACCCAGACCCTAACCAAATAACTCAAAATTAATATATATTTTTTCCAAATAGTTCAAGAAAGACCACTACAAATGACCAATATTTTGCACTGTTATACAATTTAATGAATCAGAAACTGATGACATAGTGCTGTATTTTACTTCTTTATCTCTTTTTTTCAACCAAAAATGCTTTGCTCTGAGTAGGGGGTACTTGAATTAAAAAAATGTGCACAGGGGGTACATCACTGAAAAAAGGTTGAGAACCACTGCTGTACATTACCTTTTGCACTATATTAATTTATAATATTATGTGTTGTCAACTTTGTACTCTGTTTTTATGTCATTGCCTGAAATGAATAAAATATAAAATGGAAAACAAAATAGGTAGCTAATACACTGTGGACGAGCTCTTTGAAGCACTGCTTTAGTGTTTATAACCCCAGGTACTTTATGTTTAGTTTTTAGCCACAATATGTCCATTGTCCCTCTTATGCCTTCAAGCTGTTTCCACTTGCAAGTGCTGGGTGTGTGCATGGGTTGACTAACATGCGCCGCGGCTAATACAAACTCCGTTTCCATATGAGTTGGGAAATTGTGTTAGATGTAAATATAAACGGAATACAATGATTTGCAAATCCTTTCCAACCCATATTCAGTTGAATGCACTACAAATACAACATAAATGATGTTCAAACTCATAAACTTTATTTTTTTTTGCAAATAATTAAATTTGAATTTCATGGCTGCAACACGTGCCAAAGTAGTTGGGAAAGGGCATGTTCACCACTGTGTTACATCACCTTTTCTTTTAACAATACTCAATAAAAGTTTGGGAACTAAGGAAACTAATTGTTGAAGCTTTGTGTCAATGGTAGTTGTTGTTGACGAACCCCAAGATGCAGAGACGGTGGCAGGCATAGAATATGAAAACATGATTTAATGAAAACTAAACAAGTACAAACAAAAAGCACGCACGTGGGCGGAATAATAAACTAAAGGAGCTAGCACTGGAAGCTAGAAAACAAAAAGGAACTTTAGCATGGAAGCTAGTGGATAGCAAACAGAAAAACTGGAAATAACTAATGCTAACAGAAACAGCCTACCGCTACGACGACCAGGACAAAATGTAGCATGACAGGTAGTAGCTGTAACAAAACGACACGACAGGTAGCACGACATGAGTGATATGTGGCAACGATAATACAAAACTATGATCCAGCAACTGACACAAGACAAGGCAGGTACAAATAGGAGCGGGCTGATTGGCAACAGGTGTGGCCAGGTGCCAATCAGCCGCAGCTGAGGAGGAACACAGCACTCAGGGAACAAGACAGGAAGCTGACAAAATAAGAGCACTAGACAGGAACTAAAGACAGGAGATACTAAACACAAAGGACACAGACAAATGCAGAGGAAAAAACTAAAACATACACAAACTGTCAGGGGAAAGCCTGACACTTTGGAAGTGGAATTCTTTCCCATTCTTGTTTTATGTAGAGCTTCAGTCGTATTTTACGCTTCATAATGCGCCACACATTTTCCATGGGAGACAGGTCTGGACTGCAGGCGGGCCAGGAAAGTACCCGCACTCTTTTTTTTTACGAAGCCACGCTGTTGTAACATGTACTGAATGTGGCTTGGCATTGTCTTGCTGAAATAAGCAGTGGCGTCCATGAAATAGACGAAGCTCAGATGGCAGCATATGTTGTTCCAAAACCTGTATTAATGGTGCCTTCACAGATGTGTAAGTTACCCATGCTTTGGGCACTAATGCACCCCCCTACCATCACAGATGCTGGCATTTGAACTTTGCGTCGATAACAGTCTGGATGGTTCGCTTCCCCTTTGGTCCGGATGACACAATGTTGAATATTTCCAAAAACAATTTGACCACAGAACACTTCTCTACTTTGCATCAGTCCATCTTAGATGATCTCGGGCCCAGAGAAGCCGGCGGCGTTTCTGGATGTTGTTGATAAATGGCTTTCGCTTTGCATGTTAGCCATGCCTTGGGCACTAATGCACCCCCATACCATCACAGATGCCGATGGTAGGAACATTATCAGTATTTATTGCCACCTTTCCCAACTTCTTTGTCACGTGTTGCTGGCATCAAATTCTAAAGTTAATGATTATTTGCCAAAAAAAGTTTATCAGTTTGAACATCAAATATGTTGTCTTTATAGCATATTTAACTGAGTATGGGTTGAAAATGATTTGTATTCCGTTTATATTTACATCTAACACAATTTCCCAAGTCATATGGAAACAGGGTTTGTATTACCCGCAATGTCGAGGAAAACAAGCATTAGTTTTTTTTCAAAGGCAGTATAGTACCTAGTCCATAAGTACTATACTATTATTAGTACGGGTATACTTACAGTACAACCCTAGTATGCACACATAGCGGCATAGCTCGGTTGGTAGAGTGGCCGTGTCAGCAACTTGAGGGTTGCAGGTTCGATTCCCGCTTCCGCCATCCTAGTCACTGCCGTTGTGTCCTTGGGCAAGACACTTTACCCACCTGCTCCCAGTGCCACCCACACTGGTTTAAAAAAATGTAACTTAGATATTGGGTTTCACTATGTAAAGCGCTTTGAGTCACTAGAGAAAAGCGCTATATAAATATAATTGACTTGACTGACATGCCTTTTATCATCCATTTTTAACGCACCATTGTAATGGAATGAAGTCATTTACACCACTGACTTATAAATTAATTTTCTTGTGGTCTTTTTTTTTTTTTTTTTTTTTTTTTTCCTCAAGTCGATCTCCACTGAAGCATAACTGTGCTGGCGTGTTTTAATCAGGCGGACAAATTGAATAATTCTATCAGTCAATTTGGTCTTGTCTATACCTTTTATGATGGTGATTAACTGTGTCACCAGTTGTTCAACCGGGTGGGCGGATAAGCAGGATTAGATGTTTTATTTACATGAATGCCTCTGCGTCTTCGTGTGTGTGTGTATGTGTGTTGTGTTTGATGCCAATTAAAGATGATTTGGCAGACTTCAAGTCAGTCAGCGGTTTCCTGTAAGGCGGGGACGACTGTAGCATTCTCACAGCTCAGAGAGGAGCCTCTTCTGGTCGACGGTACACTTTTTCAGCCGTTTGTCTATAAGCAGTTAGTTTTCTTAAGGAGTCACATGAGAAACTGAAAATGTTGTGACGGGATGAAAATGATTTACAAAAGCAGAAAAATTATATTGTTTTGATCTCATGTGACAAAACAATGGTCGATAAGCTCAGCGTGGATGTGATATCCTCGAATTGTATCAAAACAACTCTCCACAAACTGATATGTCGTGAAATCAGCTTTTTAAAATTTGTTAACCGTTTTGCTTGCACTCCAACCACCTCATTTTTTTTTCTTGATCAGTGAGAGAAATATGCTCTCTGTTCTGTGAACAAGCGCATCAAAGTCAGACACAAACATAGAGCTGCAAAATGGTTTTAAGTAAACGTATCGGGATTAGATTTTCCAATTTAGACCTTACTGGGGTTGATGAAGGACAGGAAAAGAGCTGATTGTGACCCGGGGGGCCATACCTAACCCATGTTTGGTCTATTACAGACCCGGGGGCCACATGCGGCCCGTTAAGCTTTTCAATCTCATTCCCATATAATTTTTTTAGATCTTTAAGATCCGCCATTATTATTTGTGCAGTGATGTTTTTAAAGGCCTACTGAAATGAGATTTTCTTATTTAAACGGGGATAGCAGGTCCATTCTATGTGTCATACTTGATCATTTCGCGATATTGCCATATTTTTGCTGAAAGGATTTAGTAGAGAACATCGACGATAAAGTTCGCAACTTTTGGTCGCTAATAAAAAAGCCTTGCCTGTACCGGAAGTAGCAGACGATGTGCGCGTGACGTCACGGGTTGTAGGGCTCCTCACATCTGAACATTGTTTATAATCATAGCCTCCAGCAGCGAGAGCGATTCGGACCGAGAAAGCGACGATTTCCCCATTAATTTGAGCAAGGATGAAAGATTCGTGGATGAGGAAAGTTAGAGTGAGGCACTAAAAAAAATTAGTGAGCATCCTGGATGATGCCAGTCACCCTCTGCATAGCGTTATCAGTAGCCAGAGGAGCCTGTTCAGTGCTAGACTGCTTCATCCCAAGTGCAGGACTAATAAACTCAAAAACTCCTTTGTCCCACACGCCATTAGACTGTACAACTCCTCTCTGGGGCGGAGGGCGGGGGGTACTAGGATGACAGGGGATGCAAAACAATAACCGTGCAATACGTTTTCATAACATGGTCACTACTGCCTACTTTGTCTTGTTATATTCTTATTTTACTGTTATTTTATTCCCATTGTTGCTTTTTATTTTTTATTCTTATTGTAATATTTCTCTATTTTGTTTTCCATTTAAACCCCCATTATTTACTTGTTACTTTTTTTTTTTTTTAATTGATCTCAACTCTGTACACTGCTGGTGGAATTTTAATTTTCCTGAAGGAACTGTCCTGAAGGAATCAATAAAGTACTATCTATCTATCTATCTATCTATCTATCTATCTATCTATCTATCTATCTATCTATCTATCCATCCGTCTATCTGTCTATCCATCTATCTATCTATCTATCTATCTATCTATCTATCTATCTAAAAAAAATAAAAATATAAAAAGAAAAAGCGACGTCTCTGGGCGGCGGCAGTGGTAGCGTTTCAGATGTAATTAGACACATTTACTAGGATAGTTCTGGAAAATCCCTTATCTGCTTATTGTGTTAATAGTATTTTAGTGACATTATACTGTCATACCTGAAAGTCAGATGGCTGCGGTGAACGCCAGTGTCTCTGATAGAAGCCGAGGAGCCAAGATCACAGCTGCCTTTTTGACAGCAACAGGAGGATGTCCCATTATCCACTGAAGTCTCCGGTAAGAGCCGACTTAATATCACAATTTTCCCATCCAAAAACTTGCTGGATGGCGTAGGGAAACATGTTCGCTTGACCACTCTGTGTTAAAGCTTCTCAACAAAGAAACACCGGCTGTGTTTCGGTGCAATCCACCGCTTTCCACCAACAGCATTCTTCTTTGACGTCTCCATTATTAATTGAACAAATTGCAAAAGATTCAGCAACACAGATGTCCAAATTACTGTGTAATTATGCGATGAAAAGAGTCGACTTTTAGCCGTGTTTGGATCTGGGCTAATATGTCCGCTACAACCCGAGACGTCACAAACACGCGTCATCATTCCGCGACGTTTTCAACAGGATAATTCCGCGCGAAATTTAAAATTGCAATTTAGTCAACTAAAAAGGCCGTATTGGCATGTGTTGCAATGTTAATATTTCATCCTTGATATATAAACTATCAGACTGCGTGGTCGGTATTAGTGGGTTTCAGTAGGTCTTTAAATGACCGGATTTCTTTGACCAGGGGTCACCAACCTTTTTGAAACCAAGAGCTACTTCTTGGGTCCTGATTAATGAGAAGGGCTACCAGTTTGATACACACTTAAATAAATTGCCAGCAATAGCCAATTTGCTCAATTTACCTTTAACTCTACGTTTTTATTAATAATTAATGATATTTATCCTTGTGGAAACACTGATCATCTTAATGATTTCTCACAATAAATATATATAGAAACAGATAAATATCAACAACAAAAAATGGGTATTCCGTCGTACATTTTTTTGTGGAGAATAAATGATGAAAAAAACACTTAATTGAACGGTTTAAAAGAGGAGAAAACACGAAAAAAATGAAAATTTAATTTTGAAACATAGTTAATCTTCAATTTCGACTCTTTAAAATTCAAAATTCAACCGAAAAAAAGAAGAAAAAAAATAGCTAATTCGAATCTTTATGAAAAAAATCAAAAAAAGAATTTATGGAACATCAATAGTCATTTTTCCTGATTAAGATTATTTTTAGAATTTTGATGACATGTTTTAAATAGGTTAAAATCCAATCTGCACTTTGTTAGAATATATAACAAATTGGACCAAGCTATATTTCTAACAAAGACAAATCTTTATTTCTTCCAGATTTTCCGGAACAAAAATTTTAAAAGAAATTCAAAAGACTCTGAAATAAGATTTAAATTTGATTCTACAGATTTTCTAGATTTGCAAGAATAATTTTTTTAAATTTTAATCATAATAAGTTTGAAGAAATATTTCACAAATATTCTTCGTCGAAAAAACAGAAGCTAAAATGAAGAATTAAATTAAAATGTATTTATTATTCTTTACAATAAAAAGAAAACTTGAACTTTGATTTAAATTGCCAGGAAAGAAGAGGAAGGAATTTAAAAGTTAAAAAGGTATGTGTTTAAAAATCCTAAAATCATTTTTAAGGTTGTATTTTCTTTCTCTAAAATTGTCCTTCTGAAAGTTATAAGAAGCAAAGTAAAAAAAAAAAAAAATAAAATAAAATAAATATTTTCTTGGATTTTCAAATTCCGTTTGAGTTTTGTCTCTCTTACAATTAAAAATGTCGAATAAATTGATACCAGCTTGCTAGTAAATAAATACAATTTAAAAAATAGAGGCCGTTCACTGGTAAGTGCTGCTATTTGAGCTATTTTTAGAACAGGCCAGCGGGCGACTCATCTGGTCCTTACGGGCTACCTGGTGCCCGCGGGCACCGCGTTGGTGACCCCCTGTCCTGGACTGTGCAAAGTATTTCAATGGTTGGAATCTGTGCTTTTGCATGATAAACTAGTTACAAGGGGTGTAACGGTACACAAAAATTTCAGTTCGGTACGTACCTCGGTTTAGAAGTCACGGTTCGGTTCATTTTTGGTACAGTAAGAAAACAACAAAATATTATTATTTATTTACCAAATTTGTAAACAATGGCATAACATACATATATACACATGGTCCATTGCCAGGGTTAATGTAGTCAACATATATAAAATAAAAACTAAATAAGATAAGGCTCAGAATGTTTTCTCAACAAAACCTTTCTACATATAAAGTGCTTTTATTTTATTGATTGATTGACACTTTTATTCATAGATTGCACAGTACAGTACAAATTCCATACAATTGACCACTAAATGGTAACACCCCAATATGTTTTTCAACTTGTTTAAGTTGAAAAACATATTGGCTAACTGGCTAACTTGGCAATAAGAGTATATATGGGCTCATTGTTCTTCCACCATAGAAGTGGGTCAAAAACTAGTTTCATTAACTTTAGAATTTGATGCCAGCAACACGTGACAGAGAAGTTGGGAAAGGTGGCAATAAATACTGATACAGTTGAGAAATGCTCATCAAACACTTATTTGGAACATCCCACAGGTGTGCAGGCTAATTGGGAACAGGTGGGTGCCATGATTGGGTATAAAAACAGCTTCCCAAAAAATGATCAGTCTTTCACAATATAGGATGGGGCGAGGTACACCCCTTTGTCCACAACTGCGTGAGCAAATAGTCAAACAGTTTAAGAACAACGTTTCTCAAAGTGCAATTGCAAGAAATTTAGGGATTTCAACATCTATGGTCCATAATATCATCAAAAGGTTCAGAGAATCTGGAGAAATCACTCCACGTAAGCGGCATGGCCGAACATTGAATGACCGTGACCTTCAATCCCTCAGACGGCACTGTATCAAATACCGACATCAATCTCTAAAGGATATCACCACATGGGCTCAGGAACACTTCAGCAAACCACTATCACTAAATCCAGTTTGTCACTACATCTGTAAGTGCAAGTTAAAGCGCTACTATAATATGCATTTATCAACAACATCCAGAAACACCGCTGACTTCTCTGGGCCCGAGATCATCTAAGATTGACTGATGCAAAGTGGAAAAGTGTTCTTTGGTCTGACGAGTCCACATTTCAAATTGTTTTTGGAAATATTCGACATCGTGTCATCCTGACCAAAGGGGAAGCGAACCATCCAGACTGTTATCAACGCAAAGTTCAAAAACCAGCTTCTGTGATGGTATGGGGGTGCATTAGTGCCCAAGGCCTGGGTAACTTACACATCTGTGACGGCACCTTTAATACAGGTTTTGGAACAACATATGCTGCTATCTAAGCGCCGTCTTTTTCATGGACGCTCCTGCTTAATTCAGCAAGACAATGCCAAGCCACATTCAGCACGTGTTACAACAGCGTGGTTTTTTAAAAAAAGAGTGCGGGTACTTTCCTGGCCCGCCTGCAGCCCAGACCTGTCTCCCGTCAAAAATGTGTGGCACATTATGAAGCGTAAAATACGACGGCAGAGACCCTGGACTGTTGAACGACTGAAGCTCTACATAAAACAAGAATGGGAAAGAATTCCACTTTCAAAGCTTCAACAATTAGTTTCCTCAGTTCCCAAACGTTTATTGAGTGTTGTTAAAAGAAAAGGTGATGTAACACAGTGGTGAACATGCCCTTTCCCAACTACTTTAGCACGTGTTGCAGCCATGACATTCTAAGTTAATTATTATTTGCAAAAAAAAACAAAGTTTATGAGTTTCAACATCAAATATCTTGTCTCTGTAGTGCATTCAACTGAATATCATTGTATTCCGTTTATATTTACATCTAACACAATTTCCCAACTCATATGGAAACGGGGTTTGTACATTATTTAAGTGAATTCTACACCAATGTCCTTGGTTATATATTCATAAACAGATGAAACACAAACACATGCATTCACTAATTAAGTGTGGTAAGAAAATCAAGTAGGAGTTTGTTCTTGACTGTGCTGGAAGTGTTGGTCCACAGTGTTTTCTTCCACCATTGAATTGATACAAACAAGAAAATGATCATGGTCATGCAGAAACCACAGGGAAGTGAGTTCATGTCACTGGCCCATTTTTTTTTTTTTTTTTTTTTTTTTTTTTTTTTACTCATCTTGCTCTCACCACGGTGCCTTTTCTTTCCGACAAATATGACAGATGCATATCGTGCTGCAGTCTGCTCTGAGGAGATAAGGACCGGTAAGGTGCTGGGGTTGCAACATCCCACTGGGCCAATGAGTGAGCACAATGCCGTTTCATAGCGATCCTCAGCAGATAGCTCTGTTATGCGTGTGTAAATGCACACGATGCCACTGATCATTTCTGTCGCTACTACATTTCTGCATCCACTCTATAATGTCGGCGGGCCTGCACGTGTCTTCTAAAACAGTGGTTCTCAAATGGGGGTACGCGTACCCCTGGGGGTACTTGAAGGTATGCCAAGGGGTACGTGAGATTTTTCAAAAAATATTCTAAAAATAGCAACAATTCAAAAATGCTTTATAAATATATTTATTGAATAACACTTCAAGAAAATATGAATGTAAGTTCATAAAGAGTGAAAAGAAATGCAACAATGCAATATTCAGTGTAGGGATGTCCCGATCCAGGTTTTTACACTTCCGATCTGATACCGATGTTGTTTTTGCACTTCCGATACGATACCGACCCTGGCCTATCCGAGCATGTATTACAGTTTAAAGCAGGGGTCGGGAACCTTTTTGGCTGAGAGAGCCGAAAAGCCAAATATTTTAAAATGTATTTCCGTAAGAAATACATTTTAAATATATTTTTTTAACACTGAACACTGAACTAAACGCGTGCATTTTTAAGTAAGACCAACATTTCTAGAGTATAAAAGGTCTTTTATTCTTTGTAATAACATTGTTATTCTGAAGCTAACTGTGGAGGGGGCGTGGCCTGCGGGCCTGCAGCGACAGGTGCGTAGATGGCCCACCTGGGCCTTGTTATCTATTCACCTGTCGTGCTGTTATAAGCAGCAGCAGGGAGGAGAGATGGGGTTGGGGCTGGAAATAAAATTGCTGGAAAACAACGGAGAGACTTATTGAAAAATAAAACAATATTGCAACCCTGAAACAGGCTCTCATGTCGGTGATTGAGGGTCTGAAGAACCCCCAGGAGGGCAAGCCCCACACTAACCAATAAAAACTAAATAACTTCTTACCATTAACGCAACTTCTTGCACGGATGGATGGATTAAAAATGCATAAGAATGTTTCATTTTTTGAACATTATTTTTAACACTGTGATTACAAGTGAAATTATTCATTACTTATCGTTTTAAGCAACATCAGCTCAGATTTATCCGAGAGCCAGATGCAGTCATCAAAAGAGCCACATCTGGCTTCCGAGCCATAGGTTCCCTACCCCTAGTTTAAAGTTAAGTTTAAAGTTTCACTCTTGATAACAACTAGCCAGCTGAATTAGGTGAATTTGAATAATACACAATAGTTGGTAACAAGAAACTGACCCGTTTATTCAAGGATAAACACAAAATACACAAAATTATACATGACAAACAGAAATGGCATCATTGAACAGTAAAAAAGTGAACAGTATAAAGTGCGAATAATGCTTTGAACATTATTTAAAAAAGCAAAACATACAAACAACCTGAGTGGGATAAAATGTCTATAACTTAGCATCAATACTTGCTCTTGAAAAATTGTAAACTTAAAAAAAAAACTGTCTACACACTCCCTTCAATTGTTTGCCTAAGTCAGAAGGGCAAAAAACGAAATGGGGAGATTCTTTCTTACAAAGACAAGCACTTCAAGATCCTCAGGTGTCTGCCTGTTCCTGTGTTCATGAATGATTAGTGAGGCTGTGCTAAAAAGCCTCTCACTCTCAAGAGTCATTAAAATGTCTTACAGCTTTACCACCCCGCTTGACTTTATTGTGGCATGTTTTGCACTCCACCTCTTCATCTTTTTCGTTTTGTAGGGTCAAATAATCCCACACAGCTGACATTCTTACCGGTAACTTTCTTATGGCCGTCTTAACAATGAGAACACAGACCCGTGGATGTGTTGAAGGTGTGCTGGAAAATGCGGAACGGAAATTAGAGAGCAGCAGAAAGTGGAATGTATTATTTAAATCGGTGCGTTGAAAAACACGGACCGGAATTTTTTTTTAAACTGGATCTGGAACGGCATTTTCTCATGCCTTGCCGATACGCATTTTTTTGGCAACTATCGGATCGGGACAACACTAATTCAGTGTTGACAGCTAGATTTTTTTGTGGACATTTTCCATAAATATTTATGTTTAAATATTTCTTTTTTTGTGAAGAAATGTTTAGAATTAAGTTGATGAATCCAGATGGATCTCTATTACAATCCCCAAAGAGGGCACTTTAAGTTGATGATTACTTCTATGTGTAGAAATCTTTATTTATAATTGAATCACTTGTTTATTTTTCAACAAGTTTTACCTATTTTTATATCTTTTTTTTCCAAATAGTTCAAGAAAGACCACTACAAATGAGCACTATTTTTGCACTGTTATACAATTTAATAAATCAGAAACTGATGACATAGTGCTGTATTTTACTTCTTTATCTCTTTTTTCAACCAAAAATGCTTTGCTCTAAATAGGGGGTACTTGAATTTAAAAAAATGTTCACAGGGGGTACATCACTGAAAAAAGGTTGAGAACCACTGTTCTAGAACATGTTTAATGTAAAAGACAAAAACATTTTTTTTCTGGAGACATCGAGCAAGATTATTTATTATTATTCTGATTATTTATGTCACATGGAGCTGAATGCATTGCCAAAAATACTAAGTGCCTTTCATAAAAATTTGAGATATCCGATAATGGCTTTTTTGCTGATATCCCGATACCGATATATACAGTTGTGGAATTAACACGTTATTATGCCTAATTTTGTTTTAATGCCAAACTGGATGCATTAAACAATGTAACAAGGTTTTCCAAAAATAAATCTACTCAAGTTATGGGGAAAACATGCCAACATGGCACTGCCATATTTATTATTGAAGTCAGAAAGTGCATTATTTTTTTTTTTACATGCCTCAAAACAACAGCTTGGAATTTGGGACATGCTCTTCCAGAGAGAGCATGAGGAGGTGGGCCGGGGGGGTGTATATTGTAGCGTCCCGGAAGAGTTAGTGCTGGGTATTTGTCCTGTTGTGTTTGTATTGTGTTACGGTGCGGATGTTCTCCCGAAATGTGTCTGTCATTCTTGTTTGGTGTGGGTTCACAGTGTGGCGCATAATTGTAACAGTGTTAAAGTTGTTTATACGGCCACCCTCAGTGTGACCTGTATGGCTGTTGACCAAGTATGCCTTGCATTCATTTGTGTGTGCGAAAACACAGAAAAACACGCAAAGGCAGTGCCTTTAAGGTTTATTTGCGCTCTGTATTTCCCCCTACTACTACTTTTTGAAACCAATACCGATAATTTACGATATTACATCCATCCATCCATCCATTTCCTACCGCTTATTCCCTTCGGGGTCGCGGGGGGCTACAATCGGGTGGAAGGCTGCGTACACCCTGGACAACCGATATTACATTTTAAAGCATTTATCGGCTGATGATATCAGCAGTCCGATATTATCGGACAACGCTAATAAAAATGTTACTGTAAATGACTTCTGAAACAGGTGCGTCCCGGAAGAGTTAGTGCTGGGTATTTGTCCTGTTGTGTTCACGTTGTGTTACGGTGCGGATGTTCTCCCGAAATGCGTTTGTCATTCTTGTTTGGTGTGGGTTCGCAGTGTGGCGCATAATTGTAACAATGTTAAAGTTGTTTATAGGGCCACCCTCAGTGTGACCTGTATGGCTGTTGACCAAGTATGCCTTGCATTCATTTGTGCGTGCGAAAACACAGAAAAACACGCAAAGGCAGTGCCTTTAAGGTTTATTGGCGCTCTGTATTTCCCCCTACTACTACTTTTTGAAACCAATACCGATCATTTCCGATATTATATCCATTCATCCATCCATTTTCTTCCGCTTATTCCCTTCCGGGTCACGGGGGGGCTACAATCGGGCGGAAGGCTGAGTAGACCCTGGACAACCGATATTACATTTTAAAGCATTTATCGGCTGGTGATATCAGCAGTCCGATATTATCGGACAACGCTAATAAAAATGTTACTGTAAATGACTTCTGAAACGGGTGCGATTCAATTATAAAAAATTGATTATTTATACATGTATAATTATTATATTGTGTAGTAACATTATATTTTATATTGGTAACATGTTGTATATTATCATATGTTCTCAGTGCATTGCATTAATTATTTGTAATATGTTTACAAGGCTCTTGCTTGGGCTGCGGACGTATGCGGTATTACATCATTTCCGTTTTTTTGGATTTAGTGTGCACAGCACAGATGAAGATTAGATACGACGGTTAGAAGTGAGAAGTGTTGAAGCCTGCTAAATGAAAAAAATAAATACAATGGGTAAATGTATTTTACTTTGATAGTGCTTTTTTTTTTACCTTCAAGAAGTTTAAGGATTTTGGTTATTTCTTTGTCTTAAGACAGAGACAACATTCTCCCTTTGACTCCAGTTTAAAATCAGTTTTGGACATTAAGTCTTATCAATGGTTAAACGGTGCTAAACTAGTCCTGCATTGCGCAATCCTGTTTGTGACTGTAGGATTTGAGTATATGCAATTCAGGGTTTCCCCTAAACTGGCGCGTAGTTACGGGCGTGGTCACCATGAGGCCATCGAGTAATTTGCATAATTTGCTCTGATGATATGATTTTCATTAAAAAGGATTAAAAAAATGTATACATACATTTAAAACAAATGTATTATGATTAATTTGTATTAACATATAGTTTTTAATATTTGCTATATTTTCAGTTGTTTCTGATTGTTGTACAAGGTACTTTGTTTCAAGTGTTTACAGGCTTTTAATGACTTTTTTAATTGAAAACAACAAGTAATAAATAAATGATCTCCTTTTGTTATTATACAAACCCCGTTTCCATATGAGTTGGGAAATTGTGTTAGATGTAAATATAAACGGAATACAATGATTTGCAAATCCTTTTCAACCCATATTCAGTTGAATGCACTACAAACACAACACACTTGATGTTCAAACTCATACATTTATTTATTTATTTTTTCAAATAATAATTAACTTAGAATTTCATGGTTGCAACACGTGCCAAAGTAGTTGGGAAAGGGCATGTTCACCACTGTGTTACATCACCTTTTCTTTTAACAACACTCAATAAATGTTTGGGACTTGAAGAAACTAATTGTTGAAGCTTTGGAAGTGGAATTCTTTCCCATTCTTGTTTTATGTAGAGCTTCAGTCGTTCAACAGTCCGGGGTCTCCACTGTCGTATTTTATGCTTCATAATGCACCACACATTTTCGATGGGAGACAGGTCTGGACTGCAGGCGGGCCGGGAAAGTACCCGCACTCTTTTTTTACGAAGCCACGCTGTTGTAACACATGCTGAATGTGGCTTGGCATTGTCTTGCTGAAATAAGCAGGGGCGTCCATGAAAAAGACGGCGCTTAGATGGCAGCATATGTTGTTCCAAAACCTGTATGTACCTTTTAGCATTAATGGTGCCTTCACAGATGTGTAAGTTACCCATGCCTTGGATTCTAATGCACCTCCATACCATCACAGATGCTGGCGTGGCGCAGTGGGAGAGTGGCCGTGGTTCGATTCCCACCTAGTACCAACCTCGTCACGTCCGTTGTGTTCTTGAGCAAGACACTTCACCCTTGCTTCTGATGGGTGCTGGTTAGTGCCTTGATTGGCAGCTCCCTCCATCAGAGTGTGGATGTGTGTGTGAATGGGTAAATGTGGAAGTAGTGTCAAAGCGCTTTGAGTACCTTGAAGGTAGAAAAGCGCTATACAAGTACAACCCATTTATCATTTTGATCTTTGCGTCGATAACAGTCTGGATGGTTCACTTCCCCTTTGGTCCGGATGACACGATGTCGAAAATTTCCAAAAACAATTTGACATGTAGACTCGTCAGACCACAGAACATTTTTCCACTTTGCATCAGTTCATCTTAGATGATCTCGGGCCCAGAGAAGCCGGCTACGTTTCTGGATGTTGTTGATAAATGGCTTTTGCTTTGCATGGTAGATAGAGCTTTAACTTGCACTTAAAGATGTAGCGACGAACTGTATTTGGTGACAGTGTTTTTCTGAAGTGTTCCTGAGCCCATGTGGTGATATCCTTTAGAGATTGATGTTGGTTTTTGATACAGTGCCATCTGAGGGATTGAAGGTCAAGGTCATTCAATGTTGGTTTCCGGCCATGCCGCTTACGTGGAGTGATTTCTCCAGATTCTCTGAACCTTTTGATGATAGTATGGACCGTAGATGTTGAAATCCCTAAATTTCTTGCAATCACACTTTGAGAAACGTTGTTCTTAAACTGTTTGACTATTTGCTCACGCAGTTGTGGACAAAGGGGTGTACCTCGCCCCATCCTTTCTTGTGAAAGACTGAGCCTTTTTTGGGAAGCTGTTTTTATACCCAATCATGGCACCCACCTGTTCCCAATTAGCCTGCACACCTGTGGGATGTTCCATATAAGTGTTTGATGAGCATTCCTTAACTTTATCAGTATTCATTGCCACTAAAGTTAATGATTATTTGCACAAAAAAAAAGTTCAGCAGTTTGAACATCAAATATGTTGTCTTTGTAGCATATTCAACTGAATATGGGTTGAAAAAGATTTGCAAATTATTTTATTCCGTATATATTTACATCTAACACAATTTCCCAACTCATATGGAAACGGGGTTTGTAGATATAAAGGCCCTCAGACACTTTTCTTTCTCTAAATTTGGCCCCCCAGTCAAAATAACTGCCCAGGCCTGAACTACAAGAGTAGGTAGCTGTCGGAGTAGGGCGAGAACATTTTTAGGCTCCTCACCCACCCCCAAATCTTATCCCACAAAGGAGGTCCGTCTCCTTTCAGATGGGTCAGTGAGTATTTATGGTGTTCACCTGGGACAGGTAGCTTTCAGACTTCTCTCCCCCCGCCCCCGGGAACACAAATCCATCCTGGATGTCTCCAGACAAATGATCCCATTCAGAGCAGAGAGCGAGTACAGTACTAATGTCTTGGAAGGCTCCAGGGAGAGGGTGTCTGAACTTGCCATCCCTCTTACATGCCTGTATTATGTCCGCCACAATTATATCCCCCACCGCCACTCCTTTCCACCCAAATCACTCTCGCTGGCAGGTAACCGGAGAAAGGCATGAGTGGGTCCAGGGAAGCTTGGAGTGCAGCCAGGGGAGAGACCAGGAGGACCCTCCTCTGCATAGATCTCCCCCCCACCGGGGCGGGTGTTGTGACAGGGAACGGGAGGACAGTTGGCGCCCAAAGAGACCTGGAGCGTTTTACTTACCCAACTCGCCATAGTAGGCTGATAATGACGGCTTTGGGGGATTATGTGGCAGAGCATTTTCAAGTCGAGTTCTTTCATTACCAACTATCTCCATTTTCAGTCCAAAAATATTCGACTATATCGAGTATGTTGCAGGGTCTACTGAAACCCACTACTAGTGACCACACAGTCTGATAGTTTATATATTGATTGATACTTTTATTAGTAGATTGCACAGTTCAGTACATATTCCGTACAATTGACCACTAAATGGTAACACCCGAATAAGTTTTTCAACTTGTTTAAGTCGGGGTCCACGTTAATCAATTCATGGTACAAATATATACTATCAGCATAATACAGTCATCACACAAGTTAATCATCATAGTATATACATTGAATTATTTACATTATTTACAATCCGGGGGGTGGGATGAGGAGCTTTGGTTGATATCAGAACTTCAGTCATCAACAGAGAAATGTAGACATTGAAACAGTGTAGGTCTTATTTAGTAGGATATGTACAGCCAGCAGAGAACATAGTGAGTTCAGATAGCATAAGAACAAGTATATACATTAGAAGTACATTTGAGTTGTTTATAATCCGGGGAGAGGGGATGTGAATGGAGGAGGGTATTAGTAAAGTGTTGAAGTTGCCTGGAGGTGTTGTTTTAGAGCGATTTTGAAGGAATATAGAGATGCACTTACTTTTATACCTGTTGGGCGTGCATTCCACATTGATGTGGCATAGAAAGAGAATGAGTTAAGACCTTTGTTAGATCGGAATCTGGGTTTAACGTGGTTTGTGGAGCTCCCCCTGGTGTTGGGGTTATGGCGGTCATTTACGTTAAGGAAGTAGTTTGACATGTACTTCGGTATCAGGGAGGTGTAGCGGATTTTATAGACTAGGCTCAGTGCAAGTTGTTTGACTCTGTCCTCCACCCTGAGCCAGCCCACTTTGGAGAAGTGGGTTGGATTGAGGTGTGATCTGGGGTGGAGGTCTAAAAGTAACCGGACTAGCTTATTCTGGGATGTTTGGAGTCTAGATTTGAGTGTTTTTAAAAGAAAAGGTGATGCAACACAGTGGTGAACATGCCCTATCCAGACTACTTCGGCACGTGTTGCAGCCATGAAATTCTAAGTTATTTTTTTCCCCAAAAAATTAAGTTTATGTATTTGAACATAAAATATGTTGTCTTTGTAGTGCATTCAACTGAATATGGGTTGAAAAGGATTTGCAAATCATTGTATTCCGTTTATATTTACATTTAACACAATTTCCCAACTCATATGCAAACGGGGTTTGTATTTTTAGGAACACTAATACAAAACCTCACAATAATGTCTGATTGAATGCTAAAAACATTTTGACAAACCGCCTTAAAAAACAGAATGGATTTTTTTTTTTTTCTATGAACGATAAAACACTGAATATTGACAACATATGAATGTCACACCCCCTCTCGATTGACATACACAATCAAGCAAAATGCGACAAAAGGCGAAATATGAACGCAAAGGGTAAAAATACAATAAACAATCTGAAATATAACTAAGTTATAGAACTTTGTTGTGAAAATCTCCTTCCACGTCTGTCCCTGACACCCACATTTCAGGCTGACACTCTGTGGCAGGGGTAGGGAACCTATGTCTCTTGAGCCAGATGTGGCTCTTTTGATGACTGCATCTGACTCTCAGATAAATCTTAGCTGACGTTGCTTAACACGATAAGTAATTAATAATTCCGCTGGTAATCAGTGTTAAAAATAATGTTCGAAATATAAAACATTCTCATGCATTTTAATCCATTCATACATTTCTATTGCACCTGTTCAAGAAGTCGCATTAATGGTCATAAGTATTTTATTCATTATTGGTTAGCTTCAGAATAACAATGTTATTAAAAAGAATAAGAGATTTACGCATTTTTTTGTTGTAATTCGGGAAAGTCCAAATAAAAGAAATTGTGGGATGAAACTGTACAAGGGTACAAGTCTACATGTTTCTCCTCATTGAGCAAAATTGAATCCAGTCTCTGTTTAATTCCTTGCTTCTTGTCTTGTTTAATAGATGTCATCAGTGTTTGAACCTGACAGTTGTATTCAGTGTTAAAAATATTATACGGATCTCACAGAAATACATTTTAAAATATTTGGCTTTCATGGCTCTCTCAACCAAAAAGGTTCCCGACCCCTGCTCTGTGGAAACGCTCCCCGCCCCCACGGCTTGGTGCCTCGTCTGAGCTGCTGTGACTTAGATTACCATAGTAACTATTTAATTACCACAGTAACTAGTACATCATGCAAAAGCACAGTTTCCAACCATGGAAATATTTTGTATAGTTCAAGCCCTACGGTCATTTGAAAATCATATTGGCAGCTACACTTTCCATCTTAAAGATCTAAAAAAAAAAAATATTTGGGAATGACCGGCGGGCCAGATTGAAACACTTAACGGGCCGCATGTGGCCCCCGGGCCTTAATTTGCCCAGGTTCTGTTGTAGTTGATCTCACACTTCAGGAAGATTTGAACGGCGCAGAAGGAGGCGAGCAGTCATATGAGCGATGCTAATTCTTAGTTGGATTTGCTTCAAGTTCATGTGATTACAGCGGCTGAATGCTTCACTTCAGGCAGGATTGATGACTTGCACTGACAGCCCTGCTAAGTCATAACTACTTGGACTGGAAATGATATTTCAGAGAAAAGTAGCCATAAAAATAAAAAAAAATTCACATGATGGTTGTGGAAATGTGATACAAGTATTATAAATTCAGTTTTTAAATATAGCTGGAATTGTGTAACAGCAGAGAGCAACAAGCTATAAGTAGATTCATAAGAATCGAGACATAGAGTGATGTAATAACTTCACAAAGTACCGTGTTTTTCAGACCCTCGGGCTGGTCGATTCACGTCTATTTTCATAGAAAAAGGCGCATTAAAGGGGTCTGTGAACGGCTTTCTGTAGTCATTGTGCAGGTTGCATGGACCACTCAGGAAGGAGATTGCTTTTGCAGGTTTTACTCTCGTTTATTTTTCAATAAAGCTTTGTCTATTCGGTCGGATCGCTTTTCAGATGCTCCTCTCTTCTGCTCGCTCTTCGATCGGCCGAGTCCTCGCTGCTGTCTTCGGCTCGCTCTCGGTGCTTCGCGCTCGTCTGCTTCTGCTGGCTGGTTCTCCTACTCCTTCTGCCAAGATCGCTCCTCCTTCTCCCCTTTTATACAGCGTCAGGAGAAATGTTAGTTATGTCAAGGTGTGTGACCCACGCACCTGAATTAGATTGTGGCGGCGTCGCTCCCAGCAAGCCCCGCCTCTCTGCTTCGCCGCTTCCTCCGCCTCCTTGCCGTCATCAATCAATCAATGTTTACTTATATAGCCCTAAATCATAAGTGTCTCAAAGGGCTGCACAAGCCACAACGACACCCGCGGTACATAGCCCACATAAGGGCAAGGAAAAACTCACCCCAATCGGACGTCCGTGACAGTGACTATGATGACTATGAGAAACTTTGGAGAGGACTGCAAATGGTCATTGGTTTCACCTGACTCATTTGGACTCACGCACCTGTTTTCCATCATGAAGAGACTATTTAAGCCTGTCATTTTCTGTTGGTCGTCCTGGCATCATCACTCTGTTTCATGATTAGTTCACGCTGCTTGTTTCATGCAGTTTCATAGTCCATGCTGCCCTGCTCACGTCACTGCAAATAGGTTTTTGTTTATTAATGCCACAGTTAGTGTCTTTTGTTTCTGGCCCATAGTTTACGTCAAAGTGCTAGTTTTGTTTCCAGCGTTAAGTTTTGTGCCTCCGCTGCGAGCGCCTTTTGTTTGTAAACTTTTTATAGCAAAATTGAAAACTGTGTATATACCTTCACACCATGTCCCGTCACCTTCCCTTGCATTCCAGGAAAACAAACAACACCATAGTCCCCGTTACGTCACAGATTAATAATTAATAATGGAGACTATAAAGAATAATGCTGTTGGGGGAAAGCGGTGTATTGCAGCTGCCTTTAGCAACCGAAACACAGCCGGTGTTTCTTTGTTTGTTGTGAAGCTTTAACACAGAGCGGTCAAGCGCACATGTTTCTCTACGTCAACCAGCAAGTTTTTGGATGGGAAAATTGTGACATTAAATCGGCTCTTACCTGAGACTTGAGTGGAATATGCGACGTCCTCCTACAGCTCAAAAAGGCAGCTGTGATCTTGGCTCCTCGGCTTCTCTCAGAGACACTGGCGTTCACCGCAGCCATCCGGTATGACTTTATAATCTCACTAAAACACTATTAACACAATAAGCAGATACGGGATTTTCCAGAATTATCCTAGTAAATGTGTCTAATCACATCAGAAACAGTCCCACTGGAGCCGTCGCTTTTTTTTTTCACTCTAACTTTCCTCATCCACAAAACTTTCATCCTCGCTCAAATTAATAGGGAAATTGTCGCTTTCTCTGTCCGAATAGCTTTTGCTGCTGGTGGCTATGATTGTAAACAATGTGAGGATGTGAGGAGCTCCACAACCTCTTGACATCGTCCGCTACTTCCGGTAAAGGCAAGGCTTTTTTTTATTAGCGACCAAAAGTTGCGAACTTTATCGTGGATGTTCTCTACTAAATCCTTTCAGCAAAAATATGGCAATATCGCAAAATGATCAAGTATGACACATAGAATGGACCTGCTATCCCCGTTTAAATAAGAAAATCTCATTTCAGTAGGCCTTTAAATATCTTGTATTTGCAGTCTATTCAATTGAATAAAGGTCAGAAAGGACTTGCAAATCATTATATTCTGTTTTTGTTTACCATTTACACAACGTTGTGGGGGGTTTTATTTACCCAAATCATGCATGATGTTTGGCTTTATAAGGCAAGCAGTGTCGACAGTGTGAGAAGGTGTAAAAGGCCACAGTGGACAAAGTCGAGGTGAAATGATGCAAGATCTCAAACACATTTGACTTTTTCAAACTAATTTCTGACATTCAGAGAGATCTTCCATGTGATTGGCTTTTTCTGACAGGTCAGGCTGCGGTTGTTTCCTGTCAGCAGAGGTCATCAGTGATTATCTGCCGTCGGCTCTGCTTTTTTTGTGCGTCAGTCTTTACTGTCAAGGCTGTTGTCGATTACATCACGGCGACGTGGGTTCATCTGAAAACTGTTAAGCACTGTGCTGGGGCAAGTTTCCATGGAGAGACTTCATAACTGTGCTTTTTGTGCAATGTAACCAGTGGTCAGAAACCTTAAGTGGGGTATTTCTATGAATGTCTATTTATCCCGGAAATGAGGAAGTTCATTCACATTCGGGCCCCCAGCGTCGCATATTCACAGCGACTGGTGGCTGTTGCACTTCAGACAGTTAAGAGCTTAGTCATCTTAGCCTCGGTGCCACTTCTGCTTTTGCCGTGTCAATAAACAAAGAGGCGGGTAAACAAGTCGTGTGTTTGTACAAACCCCGTTTCCATATGAGTTGGGAATTTTTTTTTTTTTGCAAATAATCATTCACTTTAGAATTTGATGCCCCGTGACAAAGACGTTGGGAAAGGTGGCAATAAATACTGATAAAGTTGAGGAATGCTCATCAAACACTTATTTGGAACATCCCACAGGTGCGCAGGTTAGTTGGGAACAGGTGGGTGCCATGATTGGGTATAAAAACAGCTTCCCAAAAAAATGCTCAGTCTTTCACTAGAAAGGATGAGGCGAGGTACACCCCTTTGTCCACAACTGCGTGAGCAAATAGTCAAACAGTTTAAGAACAACGTTTCTCAAAGTCCAATTGCAAGAAATGTAGTTATTTCAACATCTACAGTCCATAATATCATCAAAAGGTTGAGAGAATCTGGAGAAATCACTCCACGTAAGCGGCATGGCCGGAAACCAACATTGAATGACCGTGTATCAAAAACCGACATCAATCTCTAAAGGATATCACCACATGGGCTCAGGAACACTTCAGAAAACCACTGTTACTAAATACAGTTTGTCGCTATATCTGTAAGTGCAAGTTAAAGCTCTACTACGCAAACCGAAATACATTTATCAACAACATCCAGAAACGCCACCGGCTTCTCTGGGCCCGAGATAATTTAAGATGGACTGATGCAAAGTGGAAAAGTGTTCTTTGGTCTGACGAGTCCACATTTCAAATTGTTTTTTGAAATATTCGACACTGTGTCATCCGGACCAAAGGGGAAGCCAACCATCCAGACTGTTATCGACGCAAAGTTCAAGAGCCAGCATCTGTGATGGTATGGGGGTGCATTATTACCAAAGGCATGGGTAACCTACACATCTGTGAAGGCACCATTAACGCTGAAAGGTACATACAGGTTTTGGAACAACATATGCTGTCATCTAAGCGTTGTCTTTTTCATGGACGCCCCTGCTTATTTCAGCAAGATAATACCAACCCACACTCAGCACGTGTTACAACAGCGTGGCTTCGTTAAAAAAAAGAGTGTGAGAATTTTTCCCGGCCTGCCTGCAGTCCAGACCGGTCCCCCATCGAAAACGTTTGGCGCAGTATGAACGACTGAAGCTCTACATAAAACAAGAATGGGAAAGAATTCCACTTTCAAAGCTTCAACAATTAGTTTCCTCAGTTCCCAAACGTTTATTGAGTGTTTTTAAAAGAAAAGGTGATGTAACACAGTGGTAAACATGCCCTTTCCCAACTACTTTGGCAGGTGTTGCAGCCATGAAATTCTAAGTTAATTATAATTTGCACAAAAAAAACTAAAGTTTATGAGTTTGAACATCGAATATGGGTTGAAAAGGATTTGCAAATCATTGTATTCTGTTTATATTTACATCCAACACAATTTCCCTACTCATAAGGAAACGGGGTTTGTACTTTCTCAATATCGTCCTCTATTGCTACTTTAATATCCTTCTAGGGTTCTTAGGAAGAAGCCATGCTTTTCTTTCGTTGGGTCCAAGCAAAGGTCAACCCCCCCAAACTGCAACACAGGCAAAGACCTGAATCTGAACTGCACTCCACTTCCTTTCATCTTAAGCACCCCTCTCTCCCTAACTCAACTTGGTAAAAGGATGGTCGGGGGATACCTTTTGATTCCCCTAATTCAATTTGATGAAAAAACAAATATTCCGGGGGAGACGGAGACAAGAAACAAGTGGGAGTCGGAGAGGAGGAACACAAAGAGATGAAGAATTACATGTAGGGAACAAGCAATGGGACGACGAGGATGGGGGGGGGATAGGGGGCTTGAGGAGTCTGGATGAGTCGAAACATCCAGTTCCAGGTTGAGGTCGTAAACATCTCCGCTGTGATCTAGGTGGCCGCCATGCTCGCCCCTCCAATGGCTATAAGATCTCTGTACTCCATCTCCACCGCTGATTGCAAAGATAAGTAACATCCTATTTTATGGCTCTTTTGTGTCGCATCATTCATGAGGCACGTTTAGTAAAGATGACTTCTTCAAATCATCTCTTGCTCTACAGAGACTTGCTGGATGAGGTCCGTAAATCCTCGTGTTGAAATATTTGATTGGGGGAGAAAGTCAAGCTGTGTTTGCACATGCAGACATATTTTTGTAATATGACGCAGACACATTCATTAGAATATTAATCTTACCTATGAAATACTGCCTTGCTTCGTACAAAAAAAATAATAATTTTTGTCACATTTAGTCAATTCCCGGTCTGTGGATGCATTCGTTCAGGGGATACTAACTCTGGCAGAATGTTGTATTATTTTTGGTCGGGCTGCTCGTTCTCCCCTCTGGAGGGCCTCATTGCAGAGTGCTGTCTCTCTCTCTCCCCCCCCCCTCCTGCTCTCAAGCACCAGGAGTCCGGCCAAGCCCGCCCGGCCCCAGCTTGCTGGCTGGATGGCTGCAAAGGCAGCACACCACCCGGTGCAGCCTGCACCCACAGCGTTTTGCTCCAGCTTGCATGTTGGCTGAGGTTTGTTCCTATTTAGGCCGCTATTCAGCAAGTAGATCCACTCTTTCTGCCAACAGCTCTCCATCTTGGCGATATATCGAATATACAAACCCCGATTCCCTATGAGTTGGGAATCCTGGCTACATCATACACCCCCGCTAGCACCAAACCCCGCCCACCTTAACCGACGCACGGAGGGGGTGTATAATGTAGCCAGGAAGAGTTAGGGATGCATGGGATTCTGGGTATTTGTTCGGTTCTGTTTATGTTGTGTTACAGTGAGGATGTTCTCCCGAAATGTGTTTGTCATTCTCGTTTGGTGTGAGTTCACAGTGTGGCACATTTTAGTAAGAGTGTTAAAGTTGGTTGTACAACAACCTTCAGTGTAACCTGCATGGCTGTTGACCAAGTATGCCTTGCAATCTCCTACATGTGATGACAGAAGCAGCGAAATACATGGGTCCGGCCGGCACGCAGATAGCATGGTGTGAAAGCGGTCGCGATGACATGTTGTTAGGGACGTTAAAAGTATAGCCATCACAACACGCCCTCAATATTGTAGTCCAGGTTAAAATCGGAGAATGTTAGCCCTCGGTTATTTCAGATCGCGGCTTGGCGATATATCGAATATACAAACCCCGATTCCATATGAGTTGGGAATCCTGGCTACATTATACACCCCCGCTAGCACCAAACCCCGCCCACCTTAACCGACGCACAGAGGGGGTGTATAATGTAGCCAGGAAGATTTAGGGATGCATGGGATTCTGGGTATTTGTTCTGTTCTGTTTATGTTGTGTTACAGTGAGGATGTTCCCCCGAGATGTGTTTGTCATTCTCGTTTGGTGTGGGTTCACAGTGTGGCACCTATTAGTAAGAGTGTTAAAGTTGTTTATATAACAACCCTCAGTGTAACCTGCATGGCTGTTGACCAAGTATCCCTTGCAATCTCCTACATGTGATGACAGAAGCAGCGAAATACATGGGTCCGGCCGGCACGCAGATAGCATGGTGTGAAAGCGGTCGCGATGACATGTTGTTAGGGACTTTAAAAGTATAGCCATCACGGCACGCCCTCAATATTGTAGTCCAGTTGAAAATCGGAGAATGTTAGCCCTCGGTTATTTCAGATCGCGGCTTGGCGATATATCGAATATACAAACCCCGATTCCATATGAGTTGGGAATCCTGGCTACATCATACATAGAACCAAACCCCGTCCACCTTAACCGACGCACGGAGGGGGTGTATAATGTAGCCAGGAAGAGTTAGGGATGCATGGGATTCTGGGTATTTGTTCTGTTCTGTTTATGTTGTGTTACAGTGAGGATGTTCTCCCGAAATGTGTTTGTCATTCTCGTTTGGTGTGGGTTCACAGTGTGGCACATATTAATAAGTGTTAAAGTTGGTTGTATAACAACCTTCAGTGTAACCTGCATGGCTGTTGACCAAGTATGCCTTGCAATCTCCTACATGTGGTGACAGAAGCAGCGAAATACATGGGTCCGGCCGGCACGCAGATAGCATGGTGTGAAAGCGGTCGCGATGACATGTTGTTGGGGACGTTAAAAGTATAGCCATCACGGCACGCCCTCAATATTGTAGTCCAGGTGAAAATCTGAGAATGTTAGCCCTCGGTTATTTGAGATCGCGGCTTGGCGATATATCGAATATACAAACCCCGATTCCATATGAGTTGGGAATCCTGGCTACATTATACACCCCCGCTAGCACCAAACCCTGTCCACCTTAACCGACGCACGGAGGGGGTTTGGTGCTAGCGGGGGTGTATAATGTAGCCAGGAATAGTTAGGGATGCATGGGATTCGGGGTATTTGTTCGGTTCTGTTTATGTTGTGTTACAATGAGGATGTTCTCCCGAAATGTGTTTGTCATTCTCGTTTGGTGTGGGTTCACAGTGTGGCACATATTAGTAAGTGTTAAAGTTGTTTGTATAACAACCTTCAGTGTAACCTGTATGGCTGTTGACCAAGTATGCCTTGCAATCTCCTACATGTGGTGACAGAAGCAGCGAAATACATGGGTCCGGCCGGCACGCAGATAGCATGGTGTGAAAGCGGTCGCGATGACATGTTGTTGGGGACGTTAAAAGTATAGCCATCACGGCACGCCCGCAATATTGTAGTCCAGGTGACAATCGGAGAATGTTAGCATCCGGTTATTTCCGGGAGAAGGACCAAAATCCGGAAACCTCCCGCAATAATCGGGGGGGGGGGGGGGTTGGCGATTATGCAGCTGAGCCACATCAGAGTGGCCAAAGAGCCGGAGCCGCGGGTTGCCGACCCCTGCTATATTCAATTGAATGCACTACAAAGACAAGATGTTTGATGTTCAAACTCATAAACGTTTTTTTTTTTTTTTGCAAATAATAATTCACTTAAAATTTCATGGCTGCAACACATGCCAAAATAGTTGGGAAAGGGCATGTTCACCACTGTGTTACATCACCTTTTCTTTTAACAACACTCAATAAATGTTTGGGAACTGAGGAAACTAATTGTTGAAGCTTTGAAAGTGGAATTCTTTCCCATTCTTGTTTTATGTAGAGCTTCAGTCGTTCAACAATCAAGGGTCTCGTATTTTACGCTTCGTAATGCGCCACACATTTTCGATGGGAGTCAGGTCTGGACTGCAGGTGGGCCAGGAATGTACCCGCACTCTTTTTTTTTTACGAAGCTACGCTGTTGTAACACGTGCTGAATGTGGCTTGGCATTGTCTTGCTGAAATAAGCGGGGGCGTCCATGAAAAAGACAGTGCTTAGATGGCAGCATATGTTGTTCCAAAACCTGTATGTACCTTTCAGCATTAATGGTGATGTGTAAGTTACCCATGCCTTGGGCACTAATCCACCCCCATACCATCACAGATGCTGGCTTTTCAACTTTGCGTCGATAACAGTCTGGATGGTTCGCTTCCCCTTTGGTCCGAATGACACAATGTCAAATATTTACAAAAACAATTGGAAATTTGGACTCGTCAGACCACAGAACACTTTTCCACTTTGTATCAGTCCATCCAGAAAAGTCTGCTGCGTTTCTGGGTGTTGTTGATAAATGGCTTTCGCTTTGCATAGTAGAGCTTTAACCTGCACTTAAAGATGTAGCGACCAACTCTATTTAGTGACAGTGGTTTTCTGAAGTGTTCTTGAGCCCATGTGGTGATATCCTTTAGAGATTGATGTCGGTTTTTGATACAGTGCCGTCTGAGGGATCGAAGGTCACGGTCATTCAATGTTGGCTTCCGGCCATGCCGCTTACGTGGAGTGATTTCTCCAGATTCTCTGAACCTTTTGAAGATATTATGGACCGTAGATGTTGAAATCCCTAAATTTCTTGCAAATGCACTTTGAGAAACGTTGTTCTTAAACTGTTAGACTATTTGCTCACGCAGTTGTGGACAAAGGGGTGTACCTCACCCCATCCTTTCGTGTGAAAGACTGAGCATTTTGTGGGAAGCTGTTTTTATACCCAATCATGGCACCCACCTGTTCCCAATTAGCCTGCACACCTGTGGGATGTTCCATAAGTGTTTGATGAGCATTCCTTAACTTTATCAGTGTTTATTGCCACCTTTCCCAACTTCTTTGTCACGTGTTGCTGGCATCAAATCCTAAAGTTAATGATTATTTGCACATACAAAAAATGTTTATCAGTTTGAACATCAAATATGTTGTCTTTGTAGCATATTCAACAGAATATGGGTTGAAAATGATTTGCAAATCATTGTATTCCGTTTATATTTACATCAAACGCAATTTCTGAACTCATATGGAAACAGGGCTTGTAGATGCCCATTTCTTTTGTATAGATTTACTTTACAAAAGTGAAGTGGTGGATACTTTTCTTGTTGCTCTATTTGTATTTGACTTTATTAAATGTTTGGCTATAATTTTATTAAACAAAGCAGTGTTCCTTTGAGTAATACAGAAATTGGTCAGAGTTGTTTGTCTATTTTATGTAGTAATGTAGTTAATCATAGAACTGCCACCTATGTTATTAAAAGTGTATTAATATTTGAATTGTTGTGAATCGAGAATCGATCCTGAATCAAATTGTTACCCCCAAAGATTGAATCGAATCGTGTGGTGCATAAAGATTCACAGCCTTACTAAATACACTGCATACGGGACTCATAAGGACAAATAAATGTAGATAAAATTGTGTTGTGATTGAAAAAAAAAAAACTTAATTATTAATTAATATTGCTAAACTTAACTGTCAAATTAGCTTCACCACTTTAGTTATCATTTTTGCGCTTAAGAGGTTTGATACTGCCACAAGTGGTGGTAAAGTGTATCACAACTGAGTACGGCTGCAGAAACAGATATTTTTTGGCGGCCCTATGGTTAAGAACCACTGTTTTTGAGGGCTTTGAAGACATGAGACTCCCGTTAGCCACATCTTTTGGACATTTTTTTTATCTTTAGAATGCAACAACAACAAAATACATCTATGGTTTTAGAATAGAATAGAATAGAATAGACCTTTATTGTCATTGTACATTGTACAACGAAATTGTAAGCAAAAACTAATTCAGTGCAAATTCATACTAACACATAAGAACATAGATAAATAGATAAAAATACATAATACCAAGCACACAGCTCTCATGCACAGTTTTTCTTGTCTTGTGTTCAGCAACACTCTTGTTCTCGGGTAAAAAGTGTTCTTAAATCTGTTTATCCGGCATTTTGTCGTCCTGTAGCTCCTGCCGGAGGGCAGCAGTTCAAAAAAGTTTACGTCCAGGGTGAGATGTGTCCCTTATGACGTCTGTTATTTGAACAATAGGCAAAATTCCAAAATAGTGCAGTTCCCCTTTAAGAGTAGATCAATTACATTGAGCACCTCTAATATCTGACCTCTCACATCTCAGCTACCATTTTTGAGGTGCAATACAATAGAATAACAGAGAAGTCACTGCAGACTTACTGACCGGAGAAATACTCGACACAATTAAGGGATGTATACCAACTACCGTTTTTTTTCTGCTACCGTCTCCTTATTGAAGCGGTCCAAGGAGACCGTTAAAATTCTGGACTAATAATACGACTATTGGTACGTTTTTATTCAGCTGATTATGACACACGTGCGCTTCCACATTCATTCAAGTGTCGCTGCAAAGAATGGAAAAAGATACGGCAGAACAGCCAATTGGAGTCTATTGTTTACCGCCACTCTTCCGTTTACAAGGTAGGTAGAAGTAAACAGCATCGTAGTTTTACACCTCATTGGAATCACGGACAGCGTGGCGGCGGCGGCGATGACCAAGAAGAACGCGGAGTTGGAATATAATTACAACACTTTATATACATATTTATATAATATTTATATAATATGTAATTACAAGCTCCATTCACAGACAGAGTCCCATTGCTTTTATGAGCGGTCGAGCGAGTCAAAAGCCGGAAAAAAAGATATATATTTAAAACATTTTTTATTTATTTATTTGTGGCGGCCGTAATTCTTTTGTGGCGGGCCGCAACAAATAAATGAATGTGTGGGAAACCCTGGTATATATATATGTATATATATATATATATATATATATATATATATATATATATATATATATATATATATATATACATATATGTATGTATGTATGTATGTATGTATGTGTATATATATATATGTATATTTATACAATGTATATGTATGTATATATATATACTATGTATGTGTATATATATATATATATATATATGTATATTTATACAATGTATATGTATGTATATATATATACTATGTATGTGTATATATATATATACTATGTATATGTATGTGTATATATATGTATATATATGTATGTATTTATATGTATGTGTACATATATTTATATATATGTGCATATGCATGTATATGTGTATATATACGTATGTATATATGTATGTAAATATGTATATATATGTATGTATATATGTCTTGATTGGCTTATCCAGAGAATAGAGCTCGATACCGTGGTAGAGCGCAATATGTAGGTGTGGGAAAAATCACAAGACTACTTCATCTCTACAGAACTGTTTCATGAGGGGTTCCCTCAATCATCAGGAGATTTGATTGAGGGAACCCCTCAATAGTCTGTAGAGATGAAGTAGTCTTGTGATTTTTCCCACACCTACATATGTATGTATATATGTATATATGTGCATGTATGTATGTATATATGTATATATATATATGTATGTATGTATGTATATATAGATATATGTATGTATGTGTGTATATATGTATGTATGTATATATAGATATATGTATATCTGTGTATGTATATATGTATTTACTGTAGATATAGATATATGTATGTGTGTATATATATATATATATATATATATATATATATATATATATATAAGAAATACTTTAATTTCAGTGAATTCTAGCTATAAATATACTCCTCCTCCCCAGACACATTTTTTCCTCTAAATGTGGCCCCCCGAGTCAAAATAATTGCCCAGGCCTGCTTTAGAACTTTGTTGATATGTAAGCGGGTGACTAGTGTTTGTGAGTTATTGTACACCTGCATTGGTAACCCAGGTTTAGATTCCAGGTCCACCAATAAATCGAGGCCAATAGATGAATAAATGGAGGGTGAGTCCACAGTGTAAGATATCATGCAGTGTGACAACTGGGTTCATTAGTAAAACTGTAAACAAAATAGCACCTCACTCACCATTACTTCCAGTTGGAACGTATCACGCCTGTGGGAAACCCCAGCAGATCAACCTCTGGAGCAGATGTGAGCAGGGTGGAGAGTTCAAGGAGGGGTAATAGTCAGCGTTTAGTTACTTTAATCGCCAGTTTGTCTCCTGGGTGTGTGTGAGAGGGCATGCTGAACTCTAATTGGCCCTAATCGAGCAGACTCATTAATTGTTGGCTCTGTTCAAAATCTCTTCAGCCCGTTTTTTTTTTTTTTTTACTGTAATCTTCCAAAGGGGGGGGGGAAAGTACCAACAAAAATAGAGAAACCGAAAAGAGTTGCCAATAAAGACTACAAACGAGAGAGGGGGGGAGTCTAAAAACATGAAGAAAACAAACAAAAAGAAAGAAAAAAGGATGAGGTGAGGGAGCAAGAGCCGACGCCTGCTTCCTGGCAGCCTCAGCTGCGTGCACATCTGTGTGTAAATGGTCGGAGCAGAACCCCACGTGTTTGCTCAGGTCGCCTGATTGCCTTTCCTTCCTCTTCTCCATCCCGCTAAAGACCCGCTGTCCTTCCTCTCACTCCAATCACCGCAGCCAAGAAAGAGGGCGGCGGGCTGAGGGAGACATAGTGACTCTCTCTCAACTTTTCTCATGACTCAGGATTTGCAAATGCATGCACCGTGGATTTCAAACTATAAGGTGCACTTAAAACCCTTTTATTTTTTAGAAAAAAAAAAAAAAAAAAAACACACTGCGCATTATTCTGTTTGTGCCTGAGCAATTTAATTTGGTCCATGGTGTAATTATAAGGGAGATGGCAGCGACACATAAGAGATACATTGCAAAAAGTCCAAAAAAAATACAAAAATTGGGGGTATTTTACTTCAACTAAGGAAAATTATTTGCCAAAAGAACAAGAAAATTTGGCTCGTCGAGACTTTCTAAAACATGTCAAATTAGCTAACCTCAATGAACCCAAAAATACCTTTAAAATAAGTATATTCTCACTAATAACAAGTGCACTTTTTTTGGTAGAAAAAAAAATGAGACCTTTTTTTTTCTCAATATGTTGAAAAATATTCTTAAATGAAGTAAATGCGAGTGCCATTATCTTGACATAATGATGACGCTCGGCATTACATTTCTTGAAACCAGCAAACTTATACAAACCCTGTTTCCTAATGAGTTGGGAAAATGTGTCAGATGTAAATATAAACAGAATACAATGATTTGCAAATCCTTTTCAACCCATATTCAGTTGAATATGCTACAAAGAGCCTTGCGATGAGGTGGCGACTTGTCCAGGGTGTACCCTGCCTTCCGCCCGATTGTAGCTGAGATAGGCGCCAGTGACCCCAAAAGGGAATAAGCGGTAGAAAATGGATGGATGGATGCTACAAAGACAACATATTTGATGTTCAAACTGATAAACATTTTTTTTGTGTGCAAATAATCATTAACTTTAGGATTTGATGCCAGCAACACGTGACAAAGAAGTTGGGAAAGGTGGAAATAAATAATGATATAATTGATGAATGCTCATTAAAAACGTATTTGGAACATCCCACAGGTGTGCAGGCTAATTGGGAACAGGTGGGTGCCATGATTGGATATAAAAACAGCTTCCCAGAAAAATGCTCAGTCTTTCACAAGAAAGGATGGGGCGAGGTACACCCCTTTGTCCACAACTGCGTGAGCAAATAGTCAAACAGTTTAAGAACAACGTTTCTCAAAGTGCAATTGCAAGAAATTTAGGGATTTCAACATCTACGGTCCATAATATCATCAAAAGGTTCAGAGAATCTGGAGAAATCACTCCACGTAAGCGGCATGGCCGGAAACCAACATTGAATGACCCTGACCTTCGATCCCTCAGACTGCATCAAAAAGCGACATCAATCTCTAAAGGATATCACCACATGGGCTCTGGAACACTTCAGAAAACCACTGTCACTAACTACAGTTGATTGCTACATCTCTAAGTGCAAGTCAAAGCTCTACTCTGCAAAGTGAAAGCCATTTATCAACAACATCCAGAAACGCCGCCGGCTTCTCTGGGCCCGAGATCATCTAAGATGGACTAATGCAAAGTGGGAAAGTGTTTTGTGGTCTGACGAGTCAACATTTCAAATTGTTTTTGGAAATATTCAACATTGTGTCATCCGGACCAAAGGGGAAGCCAACCATCCAGACTGTTATCGACGCAAAGTTGAAAAGCCAGCATCTGTGATGGTATGGGGGTGCGTTAGTACCCAAGGCATGGGTAACTTACACATCTGTGAAGGCACCATTAATGCTGAAAGGTACATACAGGTTTTAGAACAACATATGCTGCCATCAGAGCACCGTCTTTTTCATGGACGCCCCTGCTTATTTCAGCAAGACAATGCCAAGCCACATTCAGCACGTGTTACAACAACGTGGCTTCGTAAAAAAAGAGTGCGGGTACTTTCCTGGCCCGCCTGCAGTCCAGACCTGTCTCCCATCGAAAATGTGTGGCGCATTATGAAGCGTAAAATGCGACAGTGGAGACCCCGGACTGTTGAACGACTGAAGCTCTACTTAAAACAAGAATGGGAAAGAATTCCACTTTCAAAGCTTCAACAATTAGTTTCCTCAGTTCCCAAACTTTTATTGAGTGTTGTTAAAAGAAAAGGTGATGTAACACAGTAGTGGACATGCCCTTTCCCAACTACTTTGGCACGTGTTGCAGCCATGAAATTCTCAGTGTATTATTTGCAACAACAAAAAAAAAGTTTATCAGTTTGAACATCAAATATGTTGTCTTTGTAGTGCATTCAATTGAATATGGGTTTAAAGGGATTCGCAAATCATTGTATTCTGTTTATTTTTACATCTAACACAATTTCCCAACTCATATGGAAACGGGGTTTGTGTAAAAATAGACCTGGGTAGACCCACCCATCAGCAGAGTGCCTTATAATCTGCTGTGTCCTATTGTCCATAAAATGTTGTAGTTAAAAAAAATTGAGTAATGGATAAACTTTTCTTTGTGTTTGCAAGCATGCGGGCATGTGTTTTTCTTTCTCTGGAGTCTAATGTCTGGGTCCAGGCTACCATGGGCCAGCCCGGGGCTCAGCCTCACAAAAGAGGCCTTCTCTTAACAACGAGCCATCACAGTTCGAGGAGGAGCCTGACCAAGCAATTTCCACGCTTTAGGCTTTTCAAAGCTTTTCTTAGTACATATCACTTTTGATTTTGAATGATCATACCGTCATCAGCGTTTGCGTGGCTACAGAAAGACACTTCTACAACAGGGCTGTTTTCTCAGTGGCGTGGCGAGGCAGCGATACAAGGTGACATGCAAACGCGGCTCCCCGTAATCCTCACGATACCTGCGGGCGCCAAGTTTTCCAAAGTCACGCAGTGAAACCGAGAGGCAGAGCAAATTTGAGAAGCATCCATCCATCGATTTTCTACGCCATTTGTTCTGGTTGGGGTCACGGGTAAGCTGGGACCTATCCCGGTTGATATCGAGCAAGGGGCGTGATAGACCCTGGACCAGCGCCACCTAATCGCAGGGCACCTGAAGACAAACTCACAAACACGACTAATTCTATGGTTTTGGACAGAGGTAGAGTAAGGTACCCAGTAGGGGTGTACGGTACACGGGTATTAGTATAGTACCGTGATACGAATGAATCATATTCGGTCTTATACTGCCTCTGAAAAGTACCGGGTATCCACTGTAATTATAGGATAGGATAGGTCTTTATGGTCATTGCACAAGTACAACGAAACTTTGTTTTCAGCACAAACCTGTTCAAGATTAGACAAACAAACAGTGTACGGGGTTACAGAACAAGAACGCTGACGAAAAGGTAAACGCTGGGTAAAAAATATAATCTAGACTGAGTTCCTAAGGGGGACCAGTCTGGAGTGGGAAAAAAAACCTCCATAGCAAAGCACGTATACATATTACAACATACATGTCGAGATATTTAGTAACAGAGGGAAGGTAGTTCAAGGTCATGGTGGTAGGCCGCAGCTCTCAGGCGCTACGGGATTTGCGTCGAGGGCGTTGGATTGGGGGGATGGGGTGTGTATGTGTGGCGTATATTTTTTTGTGGACGTGTGTGTGTTAACCCGTAGTGTGTCTCTGTTCCGCGGCCTTGATTTACTGTGCAGTCGCTAGTCCAAAGTCAACAACAACAGATGTGTGTCCATGAGAGACAAGAAGGAAGTTTGTTGTGTCTTCGGGAGAGTCTGGAAGCCAGGGAAACAATCCAAGTTAGAATGATTTGTATGCGAGTGAAAATAATATGTGCTTTTCACTCTAAAATGTCTTACCTGTCCGCCAACATCCCCAAGTGGTTCCCTGCCTCGGCAGCTAATCCTCCGGAGCTCATGCGGGCCCATCGCATCGGCCCCCCGCGCCAATCTGCCCGTCCCAGGACGATGATTGTGAGGAGTCTACGGTACACGGATAAGGATCGAATCCTCAACGAGGCCAGGAAACATCCTCTGCAGCTCTCCGGGAACTCCGTGTCGCTTTGCCTCGGACTACAGTGACGCGACGACCCTGCTACTCCACGATGTACAGCGCTCGAAAAGCTGGCTTTGAAGCTTTTCTCATTTATCCAGCAACTATCAAACTCTCCAAAGGATCCCAACAACACTTTTTTGACAATCCAGCAGATGCTAAAAAGTTCATCGCCGTAGCCTCATAAACTCCGCTAAAAGTCGGGGTCCCCACACAGAGTCATGGACATACCACACTTGGTAAGACTATTTTTGTTTGATTTTTTTTCTTCAGTGAGACTTTTTCGCCTCGACGTATTGTGCAGTCTCTAGTCCAAAGTCAACAACAAGAGACATGTGTCCATGAGAGACAAGAAGGAAGTTTGTTGTGTCTTCGCTGCAGTGTCCTTCTGGAGAGTCTCGAAGCCAGGGAAACAATCCAAGTTAGAATGATTTGTATGCGAGTGAAAATAAAATTTGCTTTTCACTCTAAAATGTCTTACCTGTCCGCCAACATCCCCAAGTGGTTCCCTGCCTTGGCTGCTAATCCTCCGGTGCTCATGCGGGCCCATCGCATCGGCCCCCCCGCGCCAATCTGCCCGTCCCAGGACGATGATTGTGAGGTGTCTACGGTACAAGGATAAGGATCGAATCCTCAACGAGGCCAGGAAACATCCTCTTCAGCTCTCCGGGAACTCCGTTCGCTTTGCCTCGGACTGGCATGGATCTGTTTACTTCCTGAGTCGTTGTCGCGTCATGTTGCCACGTGACTGTTTTTTCTTTTTTCTCTTTTCTTTTCCGAACCTCACTGAGAAAATTGTGTGATGAATGGGAATTATTTAGGAAGCTATTTTTTGAATTTTGAAATTGTTCCATATTGAATATGTGATACCACACATCATACATACATATATATATATATATATATATATATATATATATATATATATATATATATTAGAGATGCGTGGATAGGCAATTATATCATCCGCAGAACCAAAGTCGTCATCCACCCGCCGTTCACCCGAACCAACATTTTATCAGGACCGTATTCGCCCGCCAACCGCTCGCTGAAATACATCAGAGGTTGTCCGCCTTTACCACTCACAGAGCTATTTAAACCTGCTTCACAGAGTAAAGAAAACAATTGGAGCCGCTAACGTTCTCGCGACTATCCAATTGCGTTCATCCTGATGACAAGAATATGGGCGTGCTGTGAAGCCATTGCCTTAGACACCTTCAACAACATGTACGAACCGATTGTTGGTCCGGCAACATGTTGTGTGCAACTTCCGCAATTTCACGTTCAAGATTGAAAGGCATACTGAGTGATACAGAGTACACTGATGGTTGTGATATAAACAACTTTAACACTTACTAATATGCGCCACGCTGTGAAGCCACACCCAACAAGATTGACAAACACATTTCGGGAGAACATCCTCACAGTAACACAACATAAACGCAGCACGACAAATACCCATAATCCTTTGTATCCGTGACAAATCCTGAATATATTTTACACCCACCTTACCGACGCACGGGGGGGGGGGGGGGGGGGGGGGGTGCTAGCGGGGGTGTATAAAATAGTCAGGAAGTGTCATAAATACAAAGGATTGTGTGTCTGCTGAAGCCACACACAACATGATGCTGGACTGACAAGCAGATAGTACATGTTGTAGAAGGAGACAAAGCCAATGGCTTCATAGCACGCCCTAATACTTATCTGGGTGACTACCGGCAGTCATTCAGGAGAATATTAGCGTCTCTTATTGTCTTCTTCGCTTTATGACACGGGTCTTAAACGGTTCTTTGAATGGTAAAGGATACCGATCCCAGAACCATGTATATCAAATATTTCCGGATGGTTCAATCGCCAGCCGCCCGAATCTAATTAAAATCAATTTTTTCGTCATGTCACCCGCCCGACCCGCGGTTTATCCACGGACTCCGTGGATGAGACCGCAAACCGCGCATCTTTAATATATATATATATTTTTTTTTTTTTATGTTACTTCCTTAGTTTTTTACTTTTGTAATCGGATATTTCGAAGCCCTTGGGGGGAGCTTCTTGTTTTTCCATGTTTATTTTAATTGCCTTCAATGTGTGGGTGTATGTTTCTGTTTGTGTGGATGAGTTATTGTTTATGTCAGCGGTCGAGAACCTTTTTGGCTGAGAGAGCCAAGAAGCCAAATATTTGAAAATGTATTTACATAAGAGCCATATGATATTTTTTCAACACTAAACACAACTAAAAGCGTGCATTTGTAAGTAAGACCAACATTTCTAGAGTATAATACGTCTCTTATTCTTTGTAATAACATTGTTATTCTGAAGCTAACTTAGGAGGGGGCGTGGCCTGCGGGCCTGCAGCGAAGCGGGGTGTTGCCAGGACCGGCCTCGAAACCAGCGACAGGTGCGTTTTATCTAATCTCTTGTCGCTCTGTTATAAGCAGCAGCCAGGAGGAGAGACGGGGTTGGGGCTGGAGCCAGAGTGCGAGAAAAAGACAATTGCTGAAAAGCAACTGAGAGACTTATTGAAAAATAAAACAATACTGTAACCCTGAAACAAGCTCCCATGTCGGTGCTTGGTGGTCTGAAGAACCCCCAGGAGGGCAAGCCGTACAATAACCAACAATAAATAAATTACTTCTTACCCTTAATGCAACTTCTTTAACAAGTGCGGTGGAAAAAAGGATGGATGGATCTTTATATTTTGAACGTTATTTTGAACACTGTGATTACAAGTGGAATAATTCATTACTTATTGTGTTAAGCAGCGTCAGCTCAGATTTATCCGAGAGCCAGATGCAGTCATCAAAAGAGCCACATCTGGCTCTAGAGCCATAGGTTCCCTACCCCTGGTTTATGTGTTTGTTTGAATGGTCGAGTTGTTGTGTGCATGTTTGTGTTATGTGTCTGTGGCCCACAGTCCTTGACCATAAGCCCTCTTCTCTCGTTCATGTTTCATGAACAAATGAATAATCTATCCGACCATGATCACACACCCTCTTCCTTTTTCCATGTTTTTGAAATAACTCGATATGCATAGTTCCTCTGAAATAGAGAATGACGATCTGATAAACTACCAAAATTTGGAATCAATCCATTTCTCAGACCACATCAACTACAAATCACAAAGATTTATGAGCGAAATGGATCAAGATAGAAATGCTCATCAAAACACCAAAAATGATTGCTTATATCAGGGGTGTCAAACTCAAATACAGAGTGGGCCAAAATTTCAAACGGAACAAAGCCGCGGGCCAAGGTTGAAAAAATGAACCTTTTAATAGGGATCCAAACAAGTTTTGCATTGAGTATTGAACAAACAAGGCTTATATAACTTTATAGTTTCAACCTATCAATAATAATTAAAAAATATCAATGGCATATCAAATAAAATTTTAATAAAAATTGGGGGGGCCGGGTTTGGTGGTAGCGAGGCTGTATTTTGTGGCGTCCAGGAAGAGTTAGTGCTGCAAGGGGTTCTGGCTATTACTTGTGTTGACAGCTAGATTTTTTTGTGGACATGTTCCATAAATATTTATGTTAAAGATTTCTTTTTTTGTGAAGAAATGTTTAGAATGAAGTTGATGAATCCAGATGGATCTCTGTTACAATCCCCAAAGAGGGCACTTTAAGTTGATGATTACTTCTATGTGTAGAAATCTTTATTTATAATTGAATCCCTTGTTTATTTTTCAACAAGTTTTTACTTATTTTTATATCTTTTTTTTCCCCAAATAGTTCAAGAAAGACCACTACAAATAAGCAATATTTTTGCACTGTTATACAATTTAATAAATCAGAAACTGATGACATAGTGCTGTATTTTACTTCTTTATCTCTTTTTTTCAACCAAAAATGCTTTGCTCTAAATAAGGGGTACTTGAATTAAAAAAAAATGTTCACGGGGGGTACATCACGGAAAAAAGGTTGAGAACCACTGTTCTAAAACATGTTTAATGTAAAAGAAAAAAATAAGTTTTTTCTGAAGACATCGAGCAAGATTATTTATTATTATTATGATAATTTATGTCACATGGAGCTGAATGCATTGCCAAAAATACTAAGTGCCATTCATAAAAATTTGAGATATCCGATAATGGCTTTTTTGCTGATATCCCGATACCGATATATACAGTCGTGGAATTAACACGTTATTATGCCTAATTTTGTTGTGATGCCAAACTGGATGAACGCAACACAACAAATACCCATAATCCTTTGTATCCGTGATACATCCTGAATATATTTTACACCCACCTTATCGACGCACGGGGGGGGGGGGTTGCTGCTGCTAGCGGGGTGTATAAAATAGTCAGGAAGTTTCATAAATACAAAGGATTCTGGGTATTTGTCCTGTTGTGTTTATGTTGTGTTACGGTGCGGATGTTCTCCCGAAATGCGTTTGTCATTCTTGTTTGGTGTGGGTTCACAGTGTGGCGCATAATTTTAACAGTGTTAAAGTTGTTTATACGGCCACCCTCAGTGTGACCTGTATGGCTGTTGACCAAGTATGCCTTGCATTCATTTGTGTGTGTTAAAACCGCAGATATTATGTGACTGGGCCGGCACGTTGTTTGTATGGCGGGAAAGCGGACGTGACGACAGGTTGTAGAGGACACTAAAGGCAGTGCCTTCGAGGCACGCCCCCCAATATTGTTGTCCGGGTGGAAATAGGTAGAAATTCTGAAGAATTGTTGCCCCGGGAGATTTTGGGGAGGGGCAGTGACATTTGGGAGTCTCTTGGCCAGAGTTTGACAGTCATGGCTTATATTATACTGATGTCACATTTGATAAAACATTTATGCAAGATGATAACATATCTCTGGTACATTTTAATAGCAGGAGTCTACACTCTCATTTTGATGATATTCAGGACTATTTGAGTCAATTCAAATCTCCATTTAATATTGTAGGTATTTCTGAGACATGGATGAATGAGAATTCTTGTAATGAGTTTGAATTAAATGGGTATGAAATGTTTTGCACCAACCGTAAAACTAAGAAAGGAGGAGCTGTGGCTTTGTATGCGGACAGAAATATCAGCTGTCACTGTGGAATTATCATTTTCAAATGGGAAACACATTATTGTAAGCTGCGTTTATAGGACACCAGGTTCCCACTTGAAAATATTTAATGGATGGATGGAAAAATGATTTAAGAGAAACAAAAAAATATATCGTATGCGGTGACTTTAATATCAACTTTTTGAATGCTAATAAACACAAACATCATAGATCAGACTGTAACTGGAGGCGTGTTAGTGAGTGACGTCAGTGATCATTTACTGCTGTTCATGGTGTACAATAATAACTGCAAAACATCCAAACCTGTAAATAGTGAATATTATCGAAGAGCCACAACAGAACGATCATTAAAGGGGAACATTATCACCAAACCTATGCAAGCGTCAATATATACCTTGATGTTGCAGAAAAAAGACCTTATATTTTTTTAACCGGTTTCCGAACTCTAAATGGGTGAATTTTGGCAAATTAAACGCCTTTCTGTTTATCGGTCTTGTAGCGATGACGTCAGAACGTGACGTCACCGAGGTAATACACCCGCCATTTTCATTTTCAACACATTACAAACACCGGGTCTCAGCTCTGTTATTTTCCCTTTTTTCGACTATTTTTTGGAACCTTGGAGACATCATGCCTCGTCGGTGTGTTGTCGGAGGGTGTAACAACACTAACAGGGAGGGATTCAAGTTGCACCACTGGCAAGAAATCTGCCGCCAGACCCCCATTGAATGTGCCAGAGTGTCTGCACATTTTACCAGCGATGACAGACATGGCACAGAGATGTATGGATAACCTGCAGATGCGTTTGCAACGATAAAGTCAACTAAATCACAAAGGTGAGTTTTGTTGATGTTGTTGACTTAGGTGCTAATCAGACATATTCGGTCACGGCATGACTGCATGCTAATTGATGCTAACATGCTATGCTAATCGATGCTAACATGCCATTTACGCTAGCTGTATGTACATTTGAAACTAGATACCCACATTTAATGCGAAACAAACACTTACCAATCGACTGATTTAAGTTGCTCCAGGGTCTCAAGATGCGAAAGTCCTGATCGTTTGGTCCGCACATTTTACCGCCATTTTCATTTTCAACACATTACAAACACCGGGTCTCAGCTCTGTTATTTTCCGTTTTTTCGACTATTTTTTTGGAACCTTGGAAACATCATGCCTCGTCGGTGTTTTGTCGGACGGTGTAACAACACTAACAGGGAGGGATTCAAGTTGCACCACTGGCAAGAAATCTGCCGCCAGACCCCCATTGAATGTACCAAAGTGTCTCCACATTTTACCGGCGATGGCAGACATAGCACAGAGATGTATGGATAACCTGCAGATGCATTTGCAACGATTAAGTCAACGAAATCACAAAGGTGAGTTTTGTTGATGTTGTTGACTTATGTGCTAATCAGACATATTTGGACGCGGCGTGACTGCCAGCTAATCGATGCTAACATGCTGCGCTAATCGATGCTAACATGCTATTTACCGGGGGTGCTAAAGCAGACATGGCACAGAGATGTATGGATAACCTGCAGATGCATTTGCAACTATAAAGTCAACGAAATCACAAAGGTGAGTTTTGTTGATGTTGACTGCCAGCTAATCGATGCTAACATGTTACGCTAATCGATACTAACATGCTATTTACCGGCGGTGCTAAAGCAGACATGGCACAGAGATGTATGGATAACCTGCAGATGCATTTGCAACTATATTACGTTTCCTTCCACCCACATTTAATGCGAAACAAACACTTACTAATCGACGGATTTAAGTTGCTCCAGTGTCACAAGATGCCAAAGTCCTGATCGTTTGGTCCGCACATTTTACCGGCGATGCTAACGCGGCTATTCGGCCATGCTATGGCTATGAATAGCGTCAATAGCTATTCGCTCAATAGTTTAAGTTTCTTCTTCAATACTTTCATACTCCAACCATCTGTTTCAATACATGCGTAATCTGTTGAATCGCTTAAGCCGCTGAAATCCGAGTCTGAATCCGAGCTAATGTCGCTATATCTTGCTGTGGTATTCCCATTGTTTGTTTGTATTGGCAGCACTGTATGACGTCACAGGAAAATGAACAGTGTCTTGGCAGAGAGCGAAAAAAAAAGGCACTTTAAGGCTTTTTTTAGGGATATTCCGGGACCGGTAAAATTTTGAAAAAAAATTCAAAAAATACAACAAGCCACTGGGAACTGATTTTTATTGTTTTTAACCCTTTTGAATTTGTGATAATGTTCCCCTTTAACAGCACTTAAAGATGATTTAGCGAAACAAAACTGGGATTCTGTTTTTCAAACATCAGATATAAATGCATCTTATTTATTTCATGATATTTTTTTCTCAATTTATGATACACATGCACTATAACCAACTCTAAAAAAAACTCAATGGATAACCAAAGGGCTTGCGAATGCTTGCAAAAAGAAAAATTATTTATATAGGACTTTTTTGAGACATCAAACCAGAGAAACCGAACAAAAGTACAAAACATATAAAAATAAATTAACCAGCATATTAAGAGTAAGCAGGAAAAAATACACCACCAAACTATTAATCGAAAAGAAAAATGACATAAAGGAAATTTGGAAGGATTTAAATACAATTATTGGGCATGGTTCAAACAGTCCTTGTTATCCAGAGTTTTTTGTTGAGAACGACCAAATCATAAGTGACAAGAAGATGATTGCTGACAGCTTCAATATGTTTTTTGTTAATATTGGGCCTAAACTGGCAAAAAAAAATCCCAATTAATGCTTAACAGCCCATGGAATTTTTTGAAAAAAAAAAACTTATTCGATGTTCCTTACTCCGACTGTCGAAAAGGAAGTCTTAGAGGTTATTCAGAAAAGCAAGAACAAAACATTACGTGACGTCTGTGACCTCGAAGTGAAGTGAAGTGAATTATATTTATATAGCGCTTTTCTCTCGTGACTCAAAGCGCTTTACATAGTGAAACCCAATACCTAAGTTACATTTAAACCAGTGTGGGTGGCACTGGGACCAGGTGGGTAAAGTGTCTTGCCCAAGTACACAACGGCAGTGACTAGGATGGCAGAAGCGGGAATCGAACCTGCAACCCTCAAGTTGCTGGCACGGCTGCTCTACCAACCGAGCTATAGGACGGTCCGGAAAGTAGCAGAAGAAATCATCAAACCGTTCACACTAGAGATGCGCGGATAGGCAATTATATCATCCGCATCTCCAAGGTCGTCATCCACCCGCCGTCCACCCAAACCAACATTTTATCAGGACCGTACCCGCCCGCCAACCGCCCGCTGAAATACATCAGAGGTCGGCCGCCTTTACCACTCACAGAGCTATTTAAACCTGTTTCACAGAGTAATGAAGACAATTGGAGCCGCTAACGTTCACGCGACTATCCAATAGCGTTAATCATGATGACAAGTTAGTCCGGCAACATGTTGTGTGCAGCTTCCGCAGTCACACCTACAAGATTGAAAGGCATACTGGGTGATACAGAGTACACTGATGTGATATAAACAACTTTAACACTTACTAATATGCGCCAAGCTGTGAAGCCACACCCAACCAGATTGACAAACACATTTCGGGAGAACATCCTCACAGTAACACAACACAACACATACCCAGAATCCTTTGTATCTGTGACACATTCTGAATATATTTTACATCCCCGCTCCCCCAAACCCGCTCACCTTACCGACGCATTGGGGGCGGGGGGTATAAAATAGTCAGGAAGTGTCATGATTATAAAGGATTCTGGGTATTTTTTGTGTTGCGTTGATGTTGTGTTACTGTGAGGATGTTCTCCCGAAATGTGTTTGTCGTTCTCAATTGGAGTGGCTTCACAGTGTGGCGCATATTAGTAAGAGTGTTAAAATTGTTTATATCACAACCATTAGTGTACTCTGTGTCACCCAGTATGCCTTGCAGTCGTGTGCGTGTTGCCGCGGAAACCACACACAACATGATGCTGGACTGACAAACAGACAGTACATGTTGTAGAACGCGACAAAGTCAATGGCTTCATAGCACGCCCTAATACTTATTATCTGAGTGACTACCGGCAGTCATTCAGGAGAATAATAACGTCTCTTATTGTCTTCTTCGCTTTATGACACGGGTCTTAAATGGCTCTTTGAACGGTAAAGGATACCGATCCCAGAACCATGCATATCAAATATTTCCGGATGGTTCAACCGCCACCCGCCCGAATCTAATTAAAATCTATTTTTTCGTCATGTCAACCGCCCGACCCACGGTTTTTCCGCGGACTCCGCGAATGAGACCGCAAACCACGCATCTCTAATTCACACACATCTGCAATTTATCTTTCCGACTTGGACAATTTCGTTCACAAATAAAACTCTCAAAAGTCATCCCCATCTTCAAATCCGGAGACAAACACCACTTCACCAATTACCGGCCCGTCTCCCTTCTGCCACAGTTGTTAAAAATATTGGAAAAGTTATTCGATAATAGACTTCGTGGCTTCATTGAAAAGCACAAATTATTATCCGATTGTCAATATGGGTTCCGACAAAATAGGTCAACTTCATTAGCTCTAATTGATTTAATAGAGAACATTACTAATGGTATGGAGAAGAACACATTTGTTATAGGACTTTTTATTGACCTGCAAAAGGCTTTTGATACCATTGACCACCAGATTTTGGTAAATAAACTGGAAAACTACGGCGTAAGGGGATTGGCAGGGAAATGGCTGGAGAGCTACTTAAATGAGAGACAGCAGATTGTTCAGATGGCCCAACATCAATCTACACTCATGAACATAACCTGTGGAGTCCCCCAGGGGTCGATACTGGGACCCACACTATTTATAATATATATCAATGAACTATGTCAAGTATCAACACTGCTGAAGTTCATCCTCTTTGCTGACGATACAACAATTACATGTGCAGGTGACGACGTGAAGCAACTTCTGACTTCTGTAACTGAGGAGATGATAAAGTTAAAAACGTGGTTTAACACGAACAAATTGTCTCTGAATTTAAAGAAGACCAAAATAATGCTCTTTAGCAATATACCGATCAGGATTGTTATTGATGATTCACCAATAGAATATGTTCAACAAAATTCTTTCTTAGGAGTAGTAATAGATGAAAATATCTCATGGAAACCTCATATAAGTTACCTGAGGACAAAAGTTGCTAAAAGTGTTGGAATGATGAGGAGATCATGTCAGTTATTGAACACCAATGCTCTGCTTTTATTGTATCATTCATTTATCAGATCATATTTAAACTATTGTGTTGAAGTCTGTGACTTTAAGGTTTTACTACTTACGTATAAAATACTACACGGTCTAGCTCCATCCTATCTTGCCGATTGTATTGTACCATATGTCCCGGCAAGAAATCTGCGTTCAAAGGACTCCGGCTTATTAGTGATTCCCAAAGCCCAAAAAAAGTCTGCGGGCTATAGAGCGTTTTCCGTTCGGGCTCCAGTACTCTGGAATGCCCTCCCGGTAACAGTTCGAGATGCTACCTCAGTAGAAGCATTTAAGTCTCACCTTAAAACTCATTTGTATACTCTAGCCTTTAAATAGACTCCCTTTTTAGACCAGTTGATCTGCCGTTTCTTTTCTTTTTCTTCTATGTCCCACTCTCCCTTGTGGAGGGGGTCCGGTCCAATCTGGTGGCCATGTACTGCTTGCCTGTGTATCGGCTGGGGACATCTCTGCGCTGCTGATCCGCCTCCGCTTGTGATGGTTTCCTGCTGGCTCCGCTGTGAACAGGACTCTCGCTGCTGTGTTGGATCCGCTTTGGACTGGACTCTCGCAACTGTGTTGGATCCATTGTGGATTGAACTTTCACAGTATCATGTTAGACCCGCTCGACATCCATTGCTTTCCTCCTCTCCAAGGTTCTCATAGTCATCATTGTCACCGACGTCCCACTGGGTGTGAGTTTTCCTTACCCTTATGTGGGCCTACCGAGGATGTCGTGGTGGTTTGTGCAGCTTGTGATGGTTTCCTGCTGGCTCCGCTGTGAACAGGACTCTCGCTGCTGTGTTGGATCCGCTTTGGACTGGACTCTCGCAACTGTGTTGGATCCATTATGGATTGAACTTTCACAGTATCATGTTAGACCCGCTCGACATCCATTGCTTTCCTCCTCTCCAAGGTTCTCATAGTCATCATTGTCACCGACGTCCCACTGGGTGTGAGTTTTCCTTGCCCTTATGTGGGCCTACCGAGGATGTCGTAGTGGTTTGTGCAGCCCTTTGAGACACTAGTGATTTAGGGCTATATAAGTAAACATTGATTGATTGATTGATTGATATAAATCACATCTACAGCCTTTAGTCACTCAGCAGAAAAAGGCCATCAGGATTGTTTCCAAAGTTCACTACAGACATCATTCAAATCCACTATTTATGGACTTAAAGCAACTTAAAGTGAACCATGTGATCAATTTTAAAACAAATTATGTTTAGGGCATCCCAAAACTCTCTACCATCCAATATACAGAACCTATTCCATGACAGAGATGATCACCATAGTTACAGTTTAAGAGGAAACAACAAATTATATTTGCCTAAATTTAGAACCACTTTAAAATCAATGTGCATTTCACTGCGTGGAGTCAGTCTGTGGAACCACTTAGGGCAGGGGTCGGGAACCTTTTTGGCTGAAAGAGTCATACATGCGAAATATTTTAAAAAGTATTAACGTGAGAGCCATATAATATATTTTTTAAGACTGAATACAACTAAATGCGTGCATTTTTAAGTAACACCAACATTTTTAGAGTATAATCAGTCTCTTATTCTTTTTAAAAACATTGTTATTCTGAAGCTAACCAACAATAAATAAAATACTTCTTACCATTAATGCGACTTCTTGAACAGGTGCGGTAGAAGCCCGATAGATGGATTAAAATGCATGAGAATGTTTTATATTTTGAACGTTATTTTTGACACTGTCATTACCAGCGGAATTATTTATTACTTACCATGTTAAGCAATGTCTGCTAAGATTTATCTGAGAACCAGGTGCAGTCATCAAAAGAGCCACATCTGGCTCTAGAGCCATAGGTTCCCTACCCCTGACTTAGGGGATGAGTTAAAAATGTGTTCTAGCACGATTCAATTTAAAACACTGTTTAAAAAAGAGGTACTGAAGAAGTACGAGGAGGAAAGAGAGTGATGACCTCAGCACAGAGCCATGGGAGAGAGGGGTATGGTCAGAGAGAGTGTGTGTGTGAGTGTGTGTGTGTGCGTGTGTGTGTGTGTGTGTGTGTGTGTGTGTGTGTGTGTGTGTTTTGTCTCGTCTCATAGTATTGTTAGTGTACAGGAGTTTTTCTCGTTTTGTTTATAGAGTATTGTTCTTGTATTATATTGATTATGTTAAAGGGGAACATTATCACAATTTCAAAAGGGTTAAAAACAATTAAAATCAGTTCCCAGTGGGTTGTTTTATTTTTCAAAGTTTTTTTCAAAATTTTACACCTCCCGGAATATCCCGGAAAACTGCTTCAAAGGGCCTGATTTTCACCAACGCTATATCCACCCGTCCATTTCCCTGTGACGTCATACAGTGCTGCCAATACAAACAACACGACGGTTACCACAGCAAGATATAGCGACATTAGCTCGGGCTCAGACTCGGATTTCAGCGGCTTAAACGATTCAACAGATTACGCATGTATTGAAACAGATGGTCGGAGTATGGAGGCAGATGGCAAAAACGAAATTGAAGAAGAAATTGAAGCTATTGAGCGAATAGCTATTGACGCTTTTCGGCCATAGCATGGGTGTACCTAATGAAGTGGCCCATAGCATGGCTGCCATGTTAGCATCGCCGGTAAAATGTGCGGACCAAACGATCAGGACTTTCGCATCTTGAGACACTGGAGCAACTTAAATCAGTCGATTGGTAAGTGTTTGTTTTGCATTAAATGTGGGTATCTAGTTTCAAATGTACATACAGCTAGCGTAAATGGCATGTTAGCATCGATTAGCATAGCATGTTAGCATCGATTAGCATGCAGTCATGCCGTGACCAAATATGTCGGATTAGCACCTAAGTCAACAACATCAACAAAACTCACCTTTGTGATTTAGTTGACTTTATCGTTGCAAATGCATCTGCAGGTTATCCATACATCTCTGTGCCATGTCTGCCTTAGCATCGCTGGCAGACACTTTGGCAAATTCAATGGGGGTCTGGCGGCAGATTTCTTGCCAGTAGTGCAACTTGAATCCCTCCCTGTTAGTGTTGTTACACCCTCCGACAACACACCAACGAGGCATGATGTCTCCAAGGTTACAAAAAATAGTTGAAAAAACGGAAAATAACAGAGCTGAGATCCGGTGTTTGTAATGTGAAAATGAAAATGGCGGGTGTGTTACCTCGGTGACGTCACGTTCTGACGTCATCGCTAAAAGACCGATAACAGAAAGGCGTTTAATTTACCAAAATTCACCCATTTAGAGTTCGGAAATCGGTTAAAAAAATACATGGTCTTTTTTCTGCAACATCAAGGTATATATTGACGCTTGCATAGGTTTGGTGATAATGTTCCCCTTTAAATGTGGAATGAATGAGAGGGGTTGGGCTATTAGAAGCATCTGCTTCATCCAACCGCTTTTCAAGCCCTGCATAAATATCTCTGCCAAAATGTAAAAAAAAAAAAAAATGTTTATTTGTACTGTGCAGGTTTGAAGTAAATATTTCAATTCAATTAAATTCTATGACCAAGTACAGTAGCGTATCTAGTCGATACCACTATGACTACGTCTATTTTTTGGCATCACACCATCTTCTTTTTTTTTTTTTTTTAAGTGTATATTATGTTTATAAACTCAGTAAATACATCCCTGGACACATGAAGACTTTGATTATGACCAATGTATGATCCTGGAACTACTTGGTATGGGATTGATACCCAAATTTGTGGTATCATCCAAAACTAATGTAAAGTATCAAAACAACAGAAGAATAAGTGATTATTACATTTTAACAGTGTCATGATCCGTGGTCCGGATCATGTTTTTGTATTTTCTGTTAGTTTTGGACTCCTTTAGTTCCTGTTTGTGACACCGGAGTTTGGTTTGGTTGCCATGGCTGCTTATTGTTTTCACCTGACTCTGGTGTTCGGGACACTCACCTGCCTCTAATCAGAGGCATTATTTAAGCCTACCTTTGCCAGTCAGTCGGCCTGGTGTCATTGTTTTCGCTTCATTTCTGGTCCACGTAAGAGTTGTGAACGTTGTCGGTGCACAATCCAGCATGTGAAGGGAGGACGGGTTTATGGGTACTCAACAGAACAAGTACATTAATAATTCAGTTTCTACCACTTGTCCTTAATAATGTTGACAAAATAATAGGTAGATAAATGACACAATATGTTACTGCATATGTCAGCAGACTAATTAGGAGCCTTTGTTTATTTACTTATTGCAAAAAGACAAGTTGTCTTGTATGTTCGCTATTTTATTTAAGGACTAAATTGCAATAACAGACGTATGTTTATTGTACCCTAAGATATTTGGTTCGACCTTGTTCCTCATAATTTGGACCAAATAATAGGTAGATAAATGACACAATGTGTTATTGAATATGTCAGCAGACTAATTAGGAGCCTTTGTTTGTTTACTTACTACTAAAAGACAAGTTGTCTTGTATGTTCACTATTTTATTTAAAGACTAAGTTGCAATAATAAACATTTGTTTAATGTACCCTAAGATTTTTTGTTCCACCTTGTCCCTCATAATAGGTAGATAAATGACACAATATGTTACTACATAAAGCAGCAGACTAATTAGGAGCCTTTGTTTGTTTACTTACTACTAAAAGACAAGTTGTCTTGTATGTAGTAAGGACTAAATTACAATAAGAAACTTATATTTAATGTACGTACCCCAAAAATTTTTTGTCAAAATAAAGCTAATGGTTGAATTTTTTGTGGTCCCCTTTTTTTTAGAAAAGTACCGAAAAGTATCAAAATAATTTTGGTACCAGTATCAGGACAACGCTAGTACTCGGAGAAGACTCAAGCACCCAGAGATGCCCAAATAGAGTTTCTGATTGATGTCAAACACCCAATTTAAGAAACAGTGACATTGCATTTAAGTAATAAACTTTATTTTCTTCACTTTTGTGAGATGGAAAATGATAAAAACGTACAGCTCAGGAGACTTTTCATCTATAAGTCGTCGTTTTCCTTTTGCGTGGTAACAATGGAACCAAAATCCAAACAATTTCAATACGTCTTTGACCAAAAGCTTAAAAGAGTGAAAATAAATTATCGTAGCAATAATTATAACATCAAATATAACAACCATAATAGCAATTAAGTATTTATAAACACTCTATTTACTGTCGTTTTTTTTTTGTTGGTTTTTTTTCCCCTCTTTTAAAAACAGGTGAAGGTTGTCGGTGCACAATCCAGCATGTGAAGGGAGGACGGGGTTTATGGGTACTGAACAGAACAAGTAGATTAATAATTTATTTCCTACCATTTGTCCTTAATAATGTTGACAAAATAATAGGTAGATAAATGACACAATTGTTGTCTTGTATGTTCACTATTTTATTTAAGGACTAAATTGCAATAACAAATGTATTTTTATTGTACCCTAAGATATTTTGTTCCACCTTGTCCCTCATAATTTGGACTTAATAATAGGTAGATAAATGACACAATATGTTACTGCATGAGGCAGCAGACTAATTAGGAGCCTTAGTTTGTTTACTTACTACTAAAAGACAAGTTGTCTTGTATGTTCACTATTTTATTTATAGACGAAGTTGCAATAATAAACATTTGTTTAATGTATCCTAAGATTTTTTGTTCCACCTTGTCCCTCATAATTAGGACCAAATAATAGGTAGATAAATGACACAATATGTTACTGCATACGTCAGCAGATTAATTAGGAGCCTTGGTTTGTTTATTTACTAATAAAAGACAAGTTGTCTAGTATATTCACTATTTTATTTAAGGACAATGTTGCAATAATAAACATATATTTAATGTGCCGTAATATTTTTTGTTCCACCTTGTCCCTCATAATTTGGACCAAATAATAGGTAGATAAATTACACAATTTTACTGCATACGTCAGCAGCTAAATTAGGAGTCTTGGTTTTTTTTACTTACTACTAAAAGACAAGTTGTCTTGTATGTTCACTCTTTTATTTAAGGACAAAGTTGCACTAATAAAAATGTGTTTAATGTACCGTAAGATGTTTTGTTCCACATTGTCCCTCATAATTTGGACCAAATAATAGGTAGATAAATGACACAATGTGTTATTGAATATGTCAGCAGACTAATTAGGAGCCTTTGTTTGTTTACTTACTACTAAAAGACAAGTTGTCTTGTATGTTCACTATTTTATTTAAAGACTAAGTTGCAATAATAAACATTTGTTTAATGTACCCTAAGATTTTTTGTTCCACCTTGTCCCTCATAATAGGTAGATAAATGACACAATATGTTACTACATAAAGCAGCAGACTAATTAGGAGCCTTTGTTTGTTTACTTACTACTAAAAGACAAGTTGTCTTGTATGTAGTAAGGACTAAATTACAATAAGAAACTTATATTTAATGTACGTACCCCAAAAATGTTTTGTCAAAATAAAGCTAATGGTTGAATTTTTTGTGGTCCCCTTTTTTTTAGAAAAGTACCGAAAAGTATCAAAATAATTTTGGTACCAGTATCAGGACAACGCTAGTACTCGGAGAAGACTCAAGCACCCAGAGATGCCCAAATAGAGTTTCTGATTGATGTCAAACACCCAATTTAAGAAACAGTGACATTGCATTTAAGTAATAAACTTTATTTTCTTCACTTTTGTGAGATGGAAAATGATAAAAACGTACAGCTCAGGAGACTTTTCATCTATAAGTCGTCGTTTTCCTTTTGCGTGGTAACAATGGAACCAAAATCCAAACAATTTCCATACGTCTTTGACCAAAAGCTTAAAAGAGTGAAAATAAATTATCGTAGCAATAATTATAACATCAAATATAACAACCATAATAGCAATTAAGTATTTATAAACACTCTATTTACTGTCGTTTTTTTTTTGTTGGTTTTTTTTCCCCTCTTTTAAAAACAGGTGAAGGTTGTCGGTGCACAATCCAGCATGTGAAGGGAGGACGGGGTTTATGGGTACTGAACAGAACAAGTAGATTAATAATTTATTTCCTACCATTTGTCCTTAATAATGTTGACAAAATAATAGGTAGATAAATGACACAATTGTTGTCTTGTATGTTCACTATTTTATTTAAGGACTAAATTGCAATAACAAATGTATTTTTATTGTACCCTAAGATATTTTGTTCCACCTTGTCCCTCATAATTTGGACTTAATAATAGGTAGATAAATGACACAATATGTTACTGCATGAGGCAGCAGACTAATTAGGAGCCTTAGTTTGTTTACTTACTACTAAAAGACAAGTTGTCTTGTATGTTCACTGTTTTATTTATAGACGAAGTTGCAATAATAAACATTTGTTTAATGTATCCTAAGATTTTTTGTTCCACCTTGTCCCTCATAATTAGGACCAAATAATAGGTAGATAAATGACACAATATGTTACTGCATACGTCAGCAGATTAATTAGGAGCCTTGGTTTGTTTATTTACTAATAAAAGACAAGTTGTCTAGTATATTCACTATTTTATTTAAGGACAATGTTGCAATAATAAACATATATTTAATGTGCCGTAATATTTTTTGTTCCACCTTGTCCCTCATAATTTGGACCAAATAATAGGTAGATAAATTACACAATTTTACTGCATACGTCAGCAGCTAAATTAGGAGTCTTGGTTTTTTTTACTTACTACTAAAATACAAGTTGTCTTGTATGTTCACTCTTTTATTTAAGGACAAAGTTGCACTAATAAAAATTTGTTTAATGTACCGTAAGATGTTTTGTTCCACATTGTCCCTCATAATTTGGACCAAATAATAGGTAGATAAATGACACAATATTTTACTGCATATGTCAGCAGACTAATTAGGAGTCTTTGTTTGTTTACTTACTACTAAAAGACAAGTTGTCTTGTATGTTCACTATTTTATTTAAAGACTAAATTGAAATAACAAACATATGTTTCATGTACCCTAAGATTGTTTGTTAAAATAAAGCTAAAAATGCACATTTTTTGTGGTCCCCTTTATTTAGAAAAGTACCGAAAAGTATCAAAATAATTTGTAAACTAGTACCCGGAGAAGACTCAAGCACCCAGAGATGCCCAAATAGAGTTTCTGATTGATGTCAAAAACCCAATTTAAGAAGCAGTGACATTGCATTTAAGTAATAAACTTTATTTTCTTCAGTTTTGTGAGATGGAAAATGATAAAAACGTACAGCTCAGGGGACTTTTCATCTATAAGTCGTCATTTTCCTTTTGCGTGGTAACAATGGAACCAAAATCCGAACAATTTCCATACGTCTTTGACCAAACGCTTAAAAGAGTGAAAATAAATTATCGTAGCAATAATTATAACATCAAATATAACAACCATAATAGCAATTAAGTATTTATAAACACTATTTACTGTCGTTTTTTTTTGTGGGTTTTTTTCCCTCCGTAAAAGGCCGTCTTTTAAAAACAGGTGAAGGTTGTCGGTGCACAATCCAGCATGTGAAGGGAGGACGGGTTTATGAGTACTGAACAGAACAAGTAGTTTTCTACCACTTGTCCTTAATAATGTTGACAAAATAATAGGTAGATAAATGACACAATATGTTACTGCATATGTCAGCAGACTAATTAGAAGCCTTGGATTGTTTACTTACTACTAAAAGACAAGTTGTCTTGTATGTTCACTATTTTATTTAAGGACAAAGTTGCAATAATAAACATTTGTTTAATGTACCGAAATATTTTTTGTTCCACCTTTTCCTTCATAATTTGGACAAAATAATAGGTAGATAAATGACACAATATGTTACTGCATATGTCAGCAGACTAATTAGAAGCCTTGGATTGTTTACTTACTACTAAAAGACAAGTTGTCTTGTATGTTCACTATTTTATTTAAGGACAAAGTTGCAATAATAAACATTTGTTTAATGTACCGAAATATTTTCTGTTCCACCTTTTCCTTCATAATTTGGACCAAATAATAGGTAGATAAATGACACAATATGTTACTGCATATGTCAGCAGACTAATTAAGAGCCTTGGTTTGTTTACTTACTACTAAAAGACAAGCTGTTTAGTATGCTCACTATTTGTTTTAAAGACAAATTTGCAATAATAAACATTTGTTTAATGTACCGTAAGATTTTTTGTTCCACCTTATCCCTCATAATTTCAATAATTTATTTTTACAGCTTTTCCTTAATAATGTTGACAAAATAATAGGTAGATAAATGACACAATATGTTACTGCATACGTCAGCAGACTAATTAGGAGCCTTGGTTTGTTTACTTACTACTAAAAGACAAGTTGTCTTGTATGTTCACTATTTTATTTAAGGACCAAATTGCAATAAGTAAGATTTTTTGTTCAAATAAAGCTAATAATGCACTTTTTTTTGTGGTCCCCTTTAATTAGAAAAGTACCAAAATGCATCAAAATAGTAAACTAGTACCCGGAGAAGACTCAAGCACCCAGAGATGCCCAAATAGAGTTTCTGATTGATGTCAAACACCCAATTTAAAAAGCAGTGACATTGCATTTAAGTAATAAACTTTATTTTCTTCACTTTTGTGAGATGGAAAATGATAAAAACGTACAGCTCAGGAGACTTTTCATCTATAAGTCGTCATTTTCCTTTTGCGTGGTAACAATGGAACCAAAATCCGAACAATTTCCATACGTCTTTGACCAAAAGCTTAAAAGAGTGAAAATAAATTATCGTAGCAATAATTATAACATCAAATATAACAACCATAATAGCAATTAAGTATTTATAAACACTCTATTTACTGTCGTTTTTTTTTGTTTGTTTTTTTTCCCCTCCGTAAAAGGCCGTCTTTTAAAAACAGTTGAACGTTGTCGGTGCACAATCCAGCATGTGAAGGGAGGACGGGGTTTATGGGTACTGAACAGAACAAGTAGATTAATAATTTATTTCCTACCATTTGTCCTTAATAATGTTGACAAAATAATAGGTAGATAAATGACACAATTGTTGTCTTGTATGTTCACTATTTTATTTAAGGACTAAATTGCAATAACAAATGTATTTTTATTGTACCCTAAGATATTTTGTTCCACCTTGTCCCTCATAATTTGGACTTAATAATAGGTAGATAAATGACACAATATGTTACTGCATGAGGCAGCAGACTAATTAGGAGCCTTAGTTTGTTTACTTACTACTAAAAGACAAGTTGTCTTGTATGTTCACTATTTTATTTATAGACGAAGTTGCAATAATAAACATTTGTTTAATGTATCCTAAGTTTTTTTGTTCCACCTTGTCCCTCATAATTAGGACCAAATAATAGGTAGATAAATGACACAATATGTTACTGCATACGTCAGCAGATTAATTAGGAGCCTTGGTTTGTTTATTTACTAATAAAAGACAAGTTGTCTAGTATATTCACTATTTTATTTAAGGACAATGTTGCAATAATAAACATATATTTAATGTGCCGTAATATTTTTTGTTCCACCTTGTCCCTCATAATTTGGACCAAATAATAGGTAGATAAATTACACAATTTTACTGCATACGTCAGCAGCTAAATTAGGAGTCTTGGTTTTTTTTACTTACTACTAAAAGACAAGTTGTCTTGTATGTTCACTCTTTTATTTAAGGACAAAGTTGCACTAATAAAAATTTGTTTAATGTACCATAAGATGTTTTGTTCCACATTGTCCCTCATAATTTGGACCAAATAATAGGTAGATAAATGACACAATATTTTACTGCATATGTCAGCAGACTAATTAGGAGTCTTTGTTTGTTTACTTACTACTAAAAGACAAGTTGTCTTGTATGTTCACTATTTTATTTAAAGACTAAATTGAAATAACAAACATATGTTTCATGTACCCTAAGATTGTTTGTTAAAATAAAGCTAAAAATGCACATTTTTTGTGGTCCCCTTTATTTAGAAAAGTACCGAAAAGTATCAAAATAATTTGTAAACTAGTACCCGGAGAAGACTCAAGCACCCAGAGATGCCCAAATAGAGTTTCTGATTGATGTCAAAAACCCAATTTAAGAAGCAGTGACATTGCATTTAAGTAATAAACTTTATTTTCTTCAGTTTTGTGAGATGGAAAATGATAAAAACGTACAGCTCAGGGGACTTTTCATCTATAAGTCGTCATTTTCCTTTTGCGTGGTAACAATGGAACCAAAATCCGAACAATTTCCATACGTCTTTGACCAAAAGCTTAAAAGAGTGAAAATAAATTATCGTAGCAATAATTATAACATCAAATATAACAACCATAATAGCAATTAAGTATTTATAAACACTATTTACTGTCGTTTTTTTTTGTGGGTTTTTTTCCCTCCGTAAAAGGCCGTCTTTTAAAAACAGGTGAAGGTTGTCGGTGCACAATCCAGCATGTGAAGGGAGGACGGGTTTATGAGTACTGAACAGAACAAGTAGTTTTCTACCACTTGTCCTTAATAATGTTGACAAAATAATAGGTAGATAAATGACACAATATGTTACTGCATATGTCAGCAGACTAATTAGAAGCCTTGGATTGTTTACTTACTACTAAAAGACAAGTTGTCTTGTATGTTCACTATTTTATTTAAGGACAAAGTTGCAATAATAAACATTTGTTTAATGTACCGAAATATTTTTTGTTCCACCTTTTCCTTCATAATTTGGACAAAATAATAGGTAGATAAATGACACAATATGTTACTGCATATGTCAGCAGACTAATTAGAAGCCTTGGATTGTTTACTTACTACTAAAAGACAAGTTGTCTTGTATGTTCACTATTTTATTTAAGGACAAAGTTGCAATAATAAACATTTGTTTAATGTACCGAAATATTTTCTGTTCCACCTTTTCCTTCATAATTTGGACCAAATAATAGGTAGATAAATGACACAATATGTTACTGCATATGTCAGCAGACTAATTAAGAGCCTTGGTTTGTTTACTTACTACTAAAAGACAAGCTGTTTAGTATGCTCACTATTTGTTTTAAAGACGAATTTGCAATAATAAACATTTGTTTAATGTACCGTAAGATTTTTTGTTCCACCTTATCCCTCATAATTTCAATAATTTATTTTTACAGCTTTTCCTTAATAATGTTGACAAAATAATAGGTAGATAAATGACACAATATGTTACTGCATACGTCAGCAGACTAATTAGGAGCCTTGGTTTGTTTACTTACTACTAAAAGACAAGTTGTCTTGTATGTTCACTATTTTATTTAAGGACCAAATTGCAATAAGTAAGATTTTTTGTTCAAATAAAGCTAATAATGCACTTTTTTTTGTGGTCCCCTTTAATTAGAAAAGTACCAAAATGCATCAAAATAGTAAACTAGTACCCGGAGAAGACTCAAGCACCCAGAGATGCCCAAATAGAGTTTCTGATTGATGTCAAACACCCAATTTAAAAAGCAGTGACATTGCATTTAAGTAATAAACTTTATTTTCTTCACTTTTGTGAGATGGAAAATGATAAAAACGTACAGCTCAGGAGACTTTTCATCTATAAGTCGTCATTTTCCTTTTGCGTGGTAACAATGGAACCAAAATCCGAACAATTTCCATACGTCTTTGACCAAAAGCTTAAAAGAGTGAAAATAAATTATCGTAGCAATAATTATAACATCAAATATAACAACCATAATAGCAATTAAGTATTTATAAACACTCTATTTACTGTCGTTTTTTTTTGTTTGTTTTTTTTCCCCTCCATAAAAGGCCGTCTTTTAAAAACAGTTGAACGTTGTCGGTGCACAATCCAGCATGTGAAGGGAGGACGGGGTTCATGGGTACGGCGACCTGGGTCTACTGCCTTGTTTCAGCGGTACTGGAGCTGCTGTCCACAGTAGTTCTGGCTTATCTCAGAAAATAAGGGTTCCTGCTACAGGGTTGAGGTGAGGCGGGTACCGACGTGACTTGGGGAAGACCGAGCCAAAAGAATGACACGCAATGCCGATCAATCCCCGGAAAAAAATGCCAAGCTCTTCACAGAGTCTCTGCTTCGTCCCATCGACTCAACCCGCAGTTATCAAAGTCCAAGTGAGCGCCGCTCCGGTCCAACAACTGTACAAGTCTGCTCAGCTTCCGCCTTATTATGGAGGGGTTTAGGGGGCTGGGGGGGGGGCTTTAATGGTAATGGCAACACGGTGGGTCAGACAGGAAGAGGAGTTCAGTGAGGCTCCGCCCAAACCGGCGAGCGGTTAGTGTGGTGGGGGTGGCCGAATGAAGGGTGAATGGGCGTGGGAGTGGGCAGCATGTGTCCTGAGTGGCTGAAGGGGGGTAAGTGACCCATGTGGGTCATGTGGCTGCTGAGGCCGCCGGCAGCGCCAAAGGGAGAGGCCTTGTCCTGCATGCACTTGGACAGCTCTTCGAAGCCGTCCCCGGATCTCTTGTTCCTCTTGGACTTGCTGGACATCTTGCGGTTGCGTGTCTGGATGCCTTCTTTCTTCATGGTCAGCGGTCTGTTGACCTGTGGGGAGGGGGGGGGCAGCAGCACATTAGCTCGACGTGTCCCAAACAAAAGCTGCACTGACATCATGAATACCGCGGTTATTACTCAGTTGTTGCCATTAACTTTGTTGAGACTTACAAAGTGTTCATACTGCAAGTGTTGTAGCTTGCAGCTGTTTGATTGCAACGTGCATCTCGGTTGTGGTTTTCGTTACCAAAATGTGTAGGAGCAAAATGGCTAATGCTAATCAGTAGCATGTACATCAATCAATCAATCAATGTTTACTTATATAGCCCTAAATCGCTAGTGTCTCAAAGGGCTGCACAAACCACTACGACATCCTCGGTAAGCCCACATAAGGGCAAGGAAAACTCACACCCAGTGGGACGTCGGTGACAATGATGACTATGAGAACCTTGGAGAGGAGGAAAGCAATGGATGTCGAGCGGGTCTAACATGATACTGTGAAAGTTCAATCCATAATGGATCCAACACAGTCGCGAGAGTCCAGTCCAAAGCGGATCCAACACAGCAGCGAGAGTCCCGTTCACAGCGGAGCCAGCAGGAAACCATCCCAAGCGGAGGCGGATCAGCAGCGCAGACCTATTTTGTCACGCCTTTGGGTTATGTTTTGTTTTTTTGGACACTTAGTTCTGTTTTGCACTTCCCGGTTTGTTTTTGTTACCATGACAACTCTTTGATTTTCACCTTGCTCTCAAGTCTAAATACAGAAAAATCTCTCAAACTAAATACGGTTTAAAAAAAAAAAGGAGTCTTGAACTTTGTATCGTTCGAGACTCATTTGGAAACACATAATGACAGCTTCACTTTGCATCTTAAAAATCAAAAAATATTATTTTTGGACAGTCCGACTTTAATTTGCCCAGGTCTGGTTGAACCGAACAACAAATATTCCTGGTGTCGCTTTGCCAGGAATCCAAACGTCTAATTTACAGCCTATGAATATTGAGTAGCCGTTTTGCATAAACTCTCGTTGCATTACAAGGTGAGTCAGGGGCGTGTTGGGCTTTTTGTCTAATTCAAAACCAAACAGTGGTCTCGGTCCATTTGAATACATGAGGACGAGGGCCTGGCCGGACCTGAAAGGACCAGCCTCAGACAAATCCTCATCAGTGTAACCGACGCCGTTACACTGAATGGCGGTCCCACCCCGCAGCCTCTCGGGGGAGTACCGCCCCCCATTCAAACAACCAGGGATTAATAATAAAATAGGAGGACGGCCGGTGGGTTCCGCTCGACGGGGCGAGCTGGCTTTGCTCGCCACTCACGCTGCCTCCCGCTCCTAAATCGATACAAGCTGTCCGCCCACTTGACCAGTTAACGACCGGTGTGTGTGTGTTTTGTGGTGGCTACTTACATTGTGCAGTTTGTAGTAAAGTCCACAGGCGTTACACACCGGGTCTCCATTCCCGTTACGCCTCCACAGGGTGGTGGTGGTGGTCTGGCAGTTGGCACAGCAGGTGCCTGCACGGCGTGCAGCGGACTGCAGGAAGCAAAACAATCACGTTTAGAAATGTAATTTTATTCAGATTATCACATTTTTGTGAATTATATTTATATAGCGCTTTTCTCTAGTGACTCAAAGCGCTTAACATAGCGAAACCCAATATCTAAGTTACATTTAAACCAGTGTGGGTGGCACTGGGCGCAGGTGGGTAAAGTGTCTTGCCCAAGGACACGACGGCAGTGACTAGGATGGCGGAAGCGGGAATCGAACCTGCAACCCTCAAGTTGCTGACACGGCCGCTCTACCAACCGAGTTGTACCGCCCCAAAATGTGTCTGGGGGCCGGCATATCTACTTTTTTAGGAACACTAGTACAAAACCTCACAATAATGTCTGATTGAATGCTAAAACCGTAATGACAGACCGCCTTAAAAAAACGTACTGAAATCATAAATTTTTCTACGAAGGATAAAACACAGAATATTGACAACATATGAACATCACCCCCCCTTTCAATCGACATATTTTACAATCAAGTGAAACACAACCAAAATGCAACAAACCGTGTACAATAACTCACAAACATTAGTCACCTGTTTACATATCAACAAAGTTCTAAAGCAAACCTGGGCAATTATTTTGACCCGGGGGGCCACATTTAAACAAAAAAAAATGTGTCTGGGGGCCGGTGTTTCTATTTTTAGGAAAACTAATATAAAACCTCACAATAATGTCTGATTGAGTGCTTAAAAACGTTATGACAGACCGCCTTAAAAAAAAAAACGTAATGGAATTTTACATTTTTCTACGAACGATAAAACACTGATTATTGACAACATATGAACACCACACCCCCTTTCAATCGACATATTTTACAATCAAGTGAAACACAACCAAAATGCAACAAACCGTGTACAATAACTCACTACACCTGTTTACATATCAACAAAGTTCTAAAGCAGGCCTGGGCAATTATTTTGACTCGGGGGCCACATTTAGACAAAAAAAATGTGTCTGGGGGCCGGTGTTTCTATTTTTAGGAAAACTAATATAAAACATCACAATAATGTCTGGTTGAATGCTTAAAAACGTTATGACAGACCACCTTAAAAAAACGTAATGAAATTTTACATTTTCTACAAAGGATAAAACACTGAATATTGACAAAATATGAACGCCACACCCCCTTTCGATCGACATATTTTACAATCAAGTGAAACACAACAAAAATGCAACAAACCGTGTACAATAACTCACAAACATTAGTCACCTGTTTACATATCAACAAAGTTCTAAAGCTGGCCTGGGCAATTATTTTGACTCGGGGGCCACATTTAGACAAAAAAAAATTGTGTCTGGGGGCCGGTGTTTCTATTTTTAGGAACACTAATACAAAACCTCACAATAATGTCTGATTGAATGCTAAAAACGTCATGACAGACCGCCCTAAAAAAAACGTAATGGAATTTTTCATTTTTCTACGAACGATAAAACACAGAATATTGACAACATATGAACACCACACCCCCTTTCGATCGACATATTTTACAATCAAGTGGAACACAACCAAAATGCAACAAACCGTGTACAATAACTCACAAACATTAGTCACCTGTTTGCAGTACATATCAACAAAGTTCTAAAGAAAACCTGGGCAATTATTTTGACTCGGGGGCCACATTTAGACAAAAAAAAAACGTGTCTGGGGGCCGGTGTTTCTATTTTTAGGAAAACTAATATAAAACCTCACAGTAATGTCTGGTTGAATGCTAAAAACATTATGACAGACCGCCTTAAAATAAAAAAACGTAATGGAATTTTACATTTTTCTACGAACGATAAAACACTGAATATTGACAAAATATGAACACCACACCCCCTTTCAATCGACATATTTTACAATCAAGTGAAACACAACCAAAATGCAACAAACCGTGTACAATAACTCACAAACCTGTTAACATATCAACAAAGTTCTAAAGCAGGCCTGGGCAAATATTTTGACTCGGGGGCCACATTTAGACAAAAAAAAATGTGTCTGGGGGCCGGTGTTTCTATTTTTAGGAAAACTAATATAAAACGTCACAATAATGTCTGATTGAATGCTAAAACCGTTATGACAGACTGCCTTAAAAAAAACGTAATGGAATTTTACATTTTTCTACGAACGATAAAACACTGAATATTGACAAAATATGAACACCACACCCCCTTTCAATCGACATATTTTACAATCAAGTGAAACACAACCAAAATGCAACAAACCGTGTACAATAACTCACAAACCTGTTAACATATCAACAAAGTTCTAAAGCAGGCCTGGGCAAATATTTTGACTCGGGGGCCACATTTAGACAAAAAAAAATGTGTCTGGGGGCCGGTGTTTCTATTTTTAGGAAAACTAATATAAAACGTCACAATAATGTCTGATTGAATGCTAAAACCGTTATGACAGACTGCCTTAAAAAAAACGTAATGGAATTTTACATTTTTCTACGAACGATAAAACACTGAATATTGACAAAATATGAACACCACACCCCCTTTCAATCGACATATTTTACAATCAAGTGAAACACAACCAAAATGCAACAAACCGTGTACAGTAACTCACTACACCTGTTTACATATCAACAAAGTTCTAAAGCAAGCCTGGGCAATTATTTTGACTCGGGGGCCACATTTAGATAAAAAAATGTGTCTGGGGGCCGGTATATCTATTTTTAGGAAAACTAATATAAAACCTCACAATAATGTCTGATTGAATGCTAAAAACGTTATGACAGACCGCCTTAAAAAACGTAATGAAATTTTACATTTTTCTACGAAAGATAAAACACTGAATATTGACAAAATATGAACGCCACACCCCATTTCGATCGACATATTTTACAATCAAGTGAAACACAACCAAAATGCAACAAACCGTGTACAATAACTCACTACACCTGTTTACATATCAACAAAGTTCTAAAGCAGGCCTGGGCAATTATTTTGACTCGGGGGCCACATTTAGACAAAAAAAAATTGTGTCTGGGGGCCGGTGTTTCTATTTTTAGGAACACTAATACAAAACCTCACAATAATGTCTGATTGAATGCTAAAAACGTCATGACAGACCGCCCTAAAAAAAACGTAATGGAATTTTTCATTTTTCTACGAACGATAAAACACAGAATATTGACAACATATGAACACCACACCCCCTTTCGATCGACATATTTTACAATCAAGTGGAACACAACCAAAATGCAACAAACCGTGTACAATAACTCACAAACATTAGTCACCTGTTTGCAGTACATATCAACAAAGTTCTAAAGAAAACCTGGGCAATTATTTTGACTCAGGGGCCACATTTAGACAAAAAAAAAAACGTGTCTGGGGGCCGGTGTTTCTATTTTTAGGAAAACTAATATAAAACCTCACAGTAATGTCTGGTTGAATGCTAAAAACATTATGACAGACCGCCTTAAAATAAAAAAACGTAATGGAATTTTACATTTTTCTACGAACGATAAAACACTGAATATTGACAAAATATGAACACCACACCCCCTTTCAATCGACATATTTTACAATCAAGTGAAACACAACCAAAATGCAACAAACCGTGTACAATAACTCACAAACCTGTTAACATATCAACAAAGTTCTAAAGCAGGCCTGGGCAAATATTTTGACTCGGGGGCCACATTTAGACAAAAAAAAAATGTGTCTGGGGGCCGGTGTTTCTATTTTTAGGAAAACTAATATAAAACGTCACAATAATGTCTGATTGAATGCTAAAACCGTTATGACAGACTGCCTTAAAAAAACGTAATGGAATTTTACATTTTTCTACGAACGATAAAACACTGAATATTGACAAAATATGAACACCACACCCCCTTTCAATCGACATATTTTACAATCAAGTGAAACACAACCAAAATGCAACAAACCGTGTACAGTAACTCACTACACCTGTTTACATATCAACAAAGTTCTAAAGCAAGCCTGGGCAATTATTTTGACTCGGGGGCCACATTTAGATAAAAAAAATGTGTCTGGGGGCCGGTATATCTATTTTTAGGAAAACTAATATAAAACCTCACAATAATGTCTGATTGAATGCTAAAAACGTTATGACAGACCGCCTTAAAAAACGTAATGAAATTTTACATTTTTCTACGAAAGATAAAACACTGAATATTGACAAAATATGAACGCCACACCCCATTTCGATCGACATATTTTACAATCAAGTGAAACACAACCAAAATGCAACAAACCGTGTACAATAACTCACTACACCTGTTTACATATCAACAAAGTTCTAAAGCAGGCCTGGGCAATTATTTTGACTCGGGGGCCACTTTTAGACCAAAAAAAAAATGTGTCTGGGGGCCGGTATATCTATTTTTAGGAATACTAATACAAAACCTCACAATAATGTCTGATTGAATGCTAATAACGTTATGACAGACCGCCTTAAAAAAACGTAATGGAATTTTACATTTTTCTACGAACGATAAAACACTGAATATTGACAAAATATGAACGCCACACCCCATTTCGATCGACATATTTTACAATCAAGTGAAACACAACCAAAATGCAACAAACCGTGTACAATAACTCACTACACCTGTTTACATATCAACAAAGTTCTAAAGCAGGCCTGGGCAATTATTTTGACTCGGGGGCCAAATTTAGAGAAAAAAAATTGTGTCTGGGGGCCGGTATATCTATTTTTAGGAAAACTAATACAAAACCTCACAATAATGTCTGATTGAATGCTAAAAATTTTATGACAGACCGCCTTAAAAAACATAATGAAATTTCAAATTTTTCTATGAAGGATAAAACACTGAATATTGACAAAATATGAACGCCACACCCCCTTTCGATCTACATATTTTACAATCAAGTGAAACACAACCAAAATGCAACAAACTGTGTATAATAACTCACAAACATTACCGGTAGTCACCTGTTTACATATCAACAAAGTTCTAAAGCAGGCCTGGGCAATTATTTTGACTCGGGGGCCACATTTAGACAAAAAAAAAATGTGTCTGGGGGCCGGTGTTTCTATTTTTAGGAAAACTAATATAAAACGTCACAATAATGTCTGGTTGAATGCTTAAAAACGTTATGACAGACCGCCTTAAAAAAACGTAATGGAATTTTACATTTTACTACAAAGGATAAAACACTGAATATTGACAAAATATGAACGCCACACCCCCTTTCAATCGACATATTTTACAATCAAGTGAAACAACCAAAATGCAACAAACCGTGTACGATAACTCACAAACATTAGTCACCTGTTTACAGTACATATCAACAAAGTTCTAAAGCAAACCTGGGCAATTATTTTGACTCGGGGGCCACATTTAGACAAAAAAAAATGTGTCTGGGGGCCGGTGTTTCTATTTTTAGGAAAATTAATATAAAACGTCACAATAATGTCTGGTTGAATGCTAAAAACGTTATGACAGACCGCCTTAAAAAAAACGTAATTGAATTTTACAATTTTCTACGAACGATAAAACACTGAATATTGAGAAAATATGAACGCCACACCCCCTTCCGATCGACATATTTCACACTCAAGTGAAACGCGACAAAAATGCAACAAAATGTGAAATATAAACACAAAGGGTACAAAATAAACACACTTACAAACTGATATATCTGATATTTGCTGAATTTCCCCCCAGTGATCAATAAAGTACTTTCTATTCTATTATATATCACTATATATATATATATATATATATATATACATATATATATAACTTTTTGGGGACCCCTGCTGTAAACAAACAGGCAAATTTGAAAATAAAAAAAAATACTACAAAAATGTTTGGGGGCACATTTAGTAAATAAACAAAGTTTTGGGACTGTTTGTAACCAAAATACATTAATAGTTAAGACACTGAATGTATGTTTTGCTTTTTTTTAATTTATATTATTTTAAGGAGTAGTTCAAGTGAACCACGAGCCACGGACAACTCTGCTGCCTCGCCTCCATTGCAGATCAATTCCACACACATAATAAGAAACATTAACTTTACATGCACCAACCCTCTGGGTCTGAGCAGCATCCATGTTTTTTTTCCTTGAAATGAAACCCAGGTGCACGGTGATACTGTCGCCCGGCCACACTCCCATTTCATTTCCAATGCAAAATAATAGAATCAAGTCAACATTTCAGCACCAAAAAAAGCTTTGCACCCCAATTGTCGCACAGCGAGAGTGATAAACAGGAGAGGAACGTAAATCCATGTATTTTCCAATTCCCACACCCTCTCGGCCCATCTCTTTACAGCGTATAAGCGGCTCCTCTAGTGTTGTGATAATCTCTTTACAGTATATGTCAGTCTGGCCAGAGAGAATGCGGCGTGCCGGGTGAAGGCGGAAACAGCCGGGAGCCTGACTTCCTTATCTGGGCCGGGCAGATATCCGGATAGGAAACAACTGGATGCCCCTTTGAACACGGCTCTGACAAACACTTGAGTTGAAAATGCAAAAAGCTGCGGCCACATAGGCAGAGCCAGTGGAAAATGGAATGGGCTATTTTTTTTCTCTTCCCTCGTTTCTGTGGCTAAGGAACAACTCAGGAAAACATTTCCATTATAAACTGTTAAAGAGGTTAATGTGTGAATGTTGATGGTCATTCTAACATTCCTAATTAACACATTTAAAACATAAGGTAACTAATTATTTGTAATTTATAATTTAACTATCATTCATTTAATTATTAAACATATCAATTATCTGTATAATAATAAACATTTCCATTATAAACTGTTAAAGAAGTTAATGTGTGAATGCTGATAGTCTAACGTTTGTTATTAACACATGAAAAACATAAGGAAGCCATTTATTTTTTATTTATAATTGAACTATCATTCATTTAATTATTAAACATATCAAGCATCTTTTTAATTAGAAACATTTCCATTATAAACTGTTAATGAAGTTAATGTGTGAATGCTGATAGTCTAACATTCCTAATAAACACATGAAAAACATAAGCAAACTATTTGTAATTTATAATTGAACTATCATTCATTTAATTATTAAACATATCAAGCATCTGTATAATAATAAACATTTCCATTATAAACTGTTAAAGAAGTTAATGTGTGAATGCTGATAGTCTTAGCTGTTTCTAACATTCATAATTAACACATGAAAAACATAAAGAAACTAATTATTTGTAATTCATAATTTAACTATAATTCATTGAATTAATAAACACAACAAGCATATTTATAATAATAAACATTTCCATTATAAACTGTTAAGGAAGTTAATGTGTAAATGCTGATAGTCTTTCTAACGTTCGTATTTAACACAGGAAAAACATAAGGAAACCATCCATCCATCCATGTTCTACCGCTTGTCGCATTCGGGGTGGCGGGGGGTTGCTGGAGCCTGTCTCAGCTAATTATTTGTAATTTATAATTTAACTATCATCAATTTAGTAATTATTAAACATATCAAGCATTTTTATAATAATACATTGACTTGGCTAAAATTGATATTTTGTAAAAGTTATTTATTTCCATTACTGTTTAATACATCCATCCTTTTATTTTACTATATTCAAAGACAGTGTTACTGGTCAAACTGTGTAATGTTATAGTGGCCATACAAATAAATATACAGGTTGAATAAATATTTTCTGATCTTGGTCGATATGGTGGTACTTGGAGAGTACATTTTAAAATTTACTGTGGTTTTTACAGTATTTTTCCCTAAATGAATAAAACTGTACTTTTTTTTACTGTAATGAACTGTGGTGCCGTTTTGGCATTGATTGATTGATTGATTGCTTGAAACTTGTATTAGTAGATTGCACAGTACAGTACATATTCTGTACAATTGACCACTAAATGGTAACACCCAAATAAGTTTTCCAACTTGTTTAACTCGGAGCCCACGTTAATCAATTCATGGTAAATGTACAACATTTACAGTAATACACTGAAAATTCTTCAGTTGTTGATTTGCGCAAAAAAAAAAAAATGTATATGTATATTTTTTTCAAAATAGCAGCTCAACTGCCAAAATTAAAAAATAAAAATAAAATTACCGTAAGAGAAACAAGTGTCAATTTTATAGTAAAATTTTAGCAACTGAGCTGCCTTTTTGTATCATAAAAACAACAGTACTGTTTTTCTATTTACATTAAATACACTACATTTTGAGGTGAAATTATTGCAATTTACCGTATTTTTTACACATTTTATTTTGATTATTTGTTTAATTATAATATTATACATATATATATATATATATATATATATAATATTTAATTATTTTATTTCATTATTTTAATTGTTTTTCCATTTTCATTAAATACACTACATTTTGAGGTGAAATTATTGCAATTTACCATATTTTTATACATTTTATTCAAATTATTAATTTAATTATGATATATATATATATCATATATAATACGATAAATTTAATATTATAATTATAATAATATTTACTTATTTATTTTATTTAATTATTTTAATTGTCTTTCCATTTTCATTAAGTACACTACATTTTGAGGTGAAATCATTGCAATTTACCATATTTTTAATACATTTTATTTTAATGATTTATTTTATTATAATATGTAATATAATATATATAATATACTATTATAATTATAACAATATTTAATTATTTTGTTTAATTATTTTAATTGTTTTTCCATTTTCATTAAATACACTACATTTTGAGGTGAAATCATTGCAATGTACCATATCTTATACATTTCATTTTAATTATTTATTTTATTACAATATATAATATAATATATATAATATTATATATATAATATAATATAATAGTATTTAATCCAAAATTTTTTTTATTATTTTAATTGTTTTTCCATTAAATTAAATACACTACATTTTGAGGTGAAATTATTGCAATTTCCCATATTTTTTATACATTATATTTTAATTATTTATTTAGATATAATATATAATATAATATATATAATTTAATATAATTATAATATTACATTATTTAATTTAATTATCTTAATTGTCTTTCCATTTTCATTAAATACACTACATTTGAGGTGAAATCATTGCAATTTACCATATTTTCTATACATTTTATTTTAATTATTATTTGATTATAATATATATATAATATAATATTATAATTATAATATTTAATTATTTATTTTATTTAATTATTTTAACTGTCTTTAATTTAATTGTATTTTGTACACATTTTATTTTTAATTTGTATTTAATAATATATAAAATTATAGATATATATATATTATAATAATATTTAATTATTTATTTTATTTAATTATTTTAATTGTCTTTCCATTTTCATTAAATACACTACATTTTGAGGTGAAATTATTGCAATTTAACATATATTTATTTTTTTACATTTTATTTTAATTCCCTGGCATTTTTTTTTTACATATTAGTTTTAAAAAAAATCTTCTGATAAAATGCATTGAAAAACTGTGTTATAATAGTATTCGCTGTTAGGAGCCAACCATAACTGCCATGTGGCCCTCAGTAAAAACCACTTTGTTGTGGATGCTTGACGACCATGCGGTGATATCAGCATCCCAGTCTCTCCACCGTGATGTTAACAGAAGCAACATGGGCATTGGTATCAGTAACAGTATCAGAAGTAGCAGCAATAATGATAACAGGAACAATGGCAATAGTAGCAGAGTAGTAGTAGGTCATGAAGGTGGATCATCAGGGGGCGAGGGCAACAAACAATTACCGGAAGATCATAGGGAAAATATAACTTTCCTGCAATTGTCTCGCAAGCATCTGCTTTTTGCTCATATCTGGATGCCTTCTCCTCCCCGTGTAGTGAAGCATACGAGCGGGACTCACCAGTCTGCGTTTGGGCTTGATGAGCGGTCGGTTCTGGCCGTTCATCTTGTGGTAGAGTCCGCAGGCGTTGCACAGGTAGTGGCCGGTGCCGTCCCGTCGCCACAGAGGGGTGGAGGTGGCGCCGCAGTTCACACACTCACGGCCCTCTGCGTATAATTCAACAGGCGAGAAGAAAACATTTTATATAATTAAAAATGTCTGGCTCGGTCAGCATCACACAATGTCTGCCCCGACGACCCGAACGGACTGTGTCCATGTGTGTTATTAACGTTAAATTATACATTCGTCAGCTGAAGACATTGCAAACTTAACAATTGTGTTGAAATCCAGCCAGAAAACAGTAAAAATTCCGCCCTTCGTGTATTTCTCCCACACCAGTTTGACTCTCTACCGCAGTGTTTTTCAACCTTTTCCGAGCCAAGGCACGTTTTTTTTCATTGAGAAAATCCATAAGGCACACCAACCCGCAGAAATCATTGAAAAATGAAACTCAGTAGCCTATATTGACATATATATAGCCTATATTGAGGTCCAAGAGCCAGTTCCAGCTCGTGGTGCCCAAGACCAGACTTAAGACCAGGGGAGACAGGGCCTTCTCTGTGGTCGGCCCTAAGCTCTGGAACACTCTGCCCCTCCATGTTCAAACTGCTTCCACAGTGGAGTGTTTTAAGTCTCGTCTTAAGACCCACTTTTATTCTTTGGCTTTTAACACTACGTGAGTTGTGTGGTCCTCTGTTCTCTGTTGGGTTTTTTATACACTTTGATTTCTATTTTACTGTTTTAATTGATTTTACCCTTTAAAATAGTTTTTAATCATATTTGTTTTTATATTGTTTTTATTGGTTTTATATTTATTTATTTTTAGTTTTTATTCAGTCATTGGTGGAGCATAATATATATATATATATATATATATATATATATATATATATATATATATATATATATATACTTTTTTTTATTCTATTTTATTTTATTTTTTTTTACAATTGTTTTTAACATGGCTGTGCAGCACTTTGGAAACGTTATTGTTGTTTAAATGTGCTAAATAAATAAAGTGGATTGGATTGGATTGACGATAAAAAGTTGTTATCGCAATTGTTGGATATGACCGACCATGCATCACTATAGCTCTTCTCTCAAAGTATGTGTAAAGTAACGACCTGTCACATCACGCCGTGACTTATTTGGAGTTTTTTTGCTGTTTTCCTGTGTGTAGTGTTTTAGTTCTGTCCTGCGCTCCTATTTTAATATACTGAAAAAAGTGACTTTTTGGAGCTGTAAACTCTATTATCATAATTTATACCTAATATTTTTTAACATTCAGTAAGAACTACAGTTACTTAAGTAAAATTAAACATTTTATTAACGTAATACATGAATTATAAATGATAAATAAATGGGTTGTACTTGTATAGCGCTTTTCTACCTTCAAGGTACTCAAAGCGCTTTGACACTACTTCCACATTTACCCATTCACACACTGATGGAGGGAGCTGCCATGCAAGGCGCTAACCAGCACCCATCAGGAGCAAGGGTGAAGTGTCTTGCTCAGGACACAACGGACGTGACGAGGTTGGTTCTAGGTGGGATTTGAACCAGTGACCCTCGGGTTGCGCACGGCCACTCTTCCACTGCGCCACGCCGTCATATGTATATAACCATATATAAATATACATAACAGCTACCAACCATTCACGAAACCCAACACAACACTCCAATACGTGCACCATGACAGCAACCACCCACCCACCACCACCAAAAGAATACCTACCGGAATTAATAAAAGGCTATCGATGCTGTCATCCAGCAAAGCTGAATTCGACCAAGCAACCCCCCCGTACCAGAAAGCACTTGATGAAAGCGGATACAACTTCACCCACACAACGGACGTGAGGAGGTTGGTACTAGGTGGGAATTGAACCAGGGACCCTCGGGTTGCGCACGGCCACTCTTCCACTGCGCCACGCCGTCCCTTATGGGGGAAGAGTAAGTTTCACTTAAGTTTTCTCATACTATTTAAATGTTTAATACATGGGTGTCAAACTCTGGCCCGCTGTGAAATTTAATTTGGCCCTTGAGGCATCCATCCATCCATTTTCTACCGCTTATTCCCTTTTGGGGTCGCAGGGGGCGCTGGCGCCTATCTCAGCTACAATCGGGCGGAAGGCGGGGTACACCCTGGGCAAGTCGCCACCTCATCGCAGGGCCAACACAGATAAACAGACAACATTCACACTCACATTCACACACTAGGGCCAATTTAGTGTTGCCAATCAACCTAATATCAAATTAACATTAGAGCTGGCCCGCCCCTGTAACGCCACATTCGCCACTAATACTCATACTCGTCAACCCTCCCGATTTACCCGGGAGACTCCCGAAGTTCAGTGCCCCTCTTGAATTTCTCCCGATTTCCCCCCCCCGGACAATAATATTGGGGGCGGGCCATAAAAGCACTGCCTTTGGCGTTCTCTACATGTCGCCAAGTCCGCTTTTCCTCTATACAAACAGCGTCACGGCCCACTCACATGATATATGCAGCTCATACACACACACAAGGCATATTTGGTGGTCAACAGCCATACAGGTCACACTGAGGTTGGCCGTATAAACAACTTTAACACTGTTACAAATATACGCCACACTGTGAACCCACAGCAAACAAGAATGACAAACACATTTCGGGAGAACATATGCACCGTAACACAACATAAACGCAACCAAACAAATACCCGGAACCCCTTGCATCACTAACTCTTCCGGGACGCTACAATATACACCCCCGCTACCACCAAACCCCCCACCCAACTCAAACCCGCCGCCGAAAAGAGGCATTCAATTTGTATTTTTATTTTATTTGATATGCCATTGATATTTTTTAATTATTATTATTTAAAACTCGGTTTTGCATGTCACTATAAAGTTATATAAGCCCTGCTTGGTCAATATTCAATGCAAAACTTGTTTGGGTCACTATTAGAGGATTAATTTGTTCAACCTCGGCCCGCGGCTTCGTTCAGTTTTAAATTTTGGCCCACTCTGTATTTGAGTTTGACACCCCTGGTTTAATAGTTGTACGTACATAAACCTAAAAATATTACATAAACTTTACTCCGAAAATCCAGTGTTTCGAAACGCATGCGCACAGGACAACAGGTTCTGGCCAACTTCACAGAGCACTGCAAGGTGGCCTTGTGGGTAATTCTTAACTTGCGTTTATAATGTGTTACAGAGTCGAGGTTTATCAGAAATGTGTGTGGTGTGGGTTCACAGAGTGTGGCATATATTATTAAGAATTTTAAAGTTGTTTGTATCACAACCGTCAGTGTAAAAGGTATAGCTGTTGACCAAAGTATGCGTTGCAATTACGCATCTGAAACAGCGAAACGCAGGCGTCCTTCCGGCATGTAAACAGCATAGCGTAGAATAAAGTCCCCGACCACCGTGCCGCGGCCGCAGAATAAAATTCTGTTGAAGTCTTTGAAATTACACTCATTTTTATCCTGGACGCCATTGATAAGCGCAGGAGTGAGAAGAGGTTTTAAAATAATTAGCGCTCCGACGGCTATTCAAGGAAATATGGTGTATAAAATGTACTTAAAATTTTGAGGGAAATGATGTTCCCGCCGATGTAAAACAAGTAGACTTTACTTAATTTGTTTAAATAAATATAACTTAAAACTTGGATGTAATTAAGTAACTGTTACTTAATATCTTCACAACTGTTATGTTATATGGTAAGTAGAATTCCCTTGTTACTTGATATTGCAGCATTAAATTTTACCTAAGTAAATCTTATGAGTTTTTTTTTTCAGTGTGGCTTTTCCTCTTTTGTTGGTATTTTCCTGTAGCAGTTTCATGTCTTACTTGAACGCTATTCCCCGCACCTGCTGCGTTTTCGCAATCGAGACTGTTTTAAGTTGTGCGGATGCTATCCCTCTTTGGGGGGATAATGTTACGGATGCACTTTGTGGACGCCGTCTGCTCCACACGCTGTAAGTCTTTGCTGTCGTCCAGCATTCTTTTCGTTTTTGTTTACTTTGCAGCCAGTTCAGTTTTAGTTTCATTTTGCATCGCCATCCCTGAATATCGATGCTTAGCGGCACTCGCCTTTTATTTGTTTTTGGTTGAAGTGTTATATAAATTTTTTACCTAAACGCTTCCTGATCACAACAAACAATGTTCCCGACATCTACAAAGCAATTAGCTATCTGCTGCCACCTACTGATATGGAAGCGTATTACACAGTTAGTCCGCCGAGCTCCAGACAGCACAGACACTCAACAACGGCACATTTACGGATTCTAATTACTGGTTTTTAAAAAATATTTTTAACCCAATTAGGTGAAATTACATAATCTCTCACGGCACACTAGTGGTTGAAAAACACTGCTCTACCGAACGGGCCTGTTACTCAACTCTCCTAATTCGAGTATCCCGTTCTCCCCAGAGTATGGCCTCATTATTGCTGATATAATACCAGCGACACCCAATGTCCCACCCTCGCTCTACAATGGAATTTGACCTGAGCAACTTACAAAAAAAAAAAAAAAAGAAGCTCGGTTCCTTTTGAAATGCATCTCGCTGCTTTTTATACCTCCTTTGTCTTCCCCTCAAGTGTTTCGCAAGTCCGGCAAAGCGCATTAAAGCGGGGGTCCTTAGTGCGTTAAATATTCATCAGCGAGGGCCGGCGTCTTACGTAACGTTTAGTGTTGAAATTAAGAAAAACGGGAAGATGAAAGGTTTTCTTTGGAAAAAAAAAAAAAAAAAAGGGCAGGCAAAGAAGAGGAGGGTCGGGTTTTGGGGCTAATTTGAAAGGAAGGGATTGTAAAATATACCTACAATAATATTGTGCAATTACATTGTTTAATCTGATCAATCGCAGTAAATTACTTGCATGCATTATTTAAATTAACTTTTAGAAAGACCGTGATATTTGGACACAGATGCAATTTTACTGTCAGAATGTCTAATACAGTGCTTCTTAACCTTCTTAATACAATTTAAATGTTTTTTTTTCAAATTCAAGACGGAGTTACCGTATTTTTCGGACTATAAGTCGAGGTTTTTTTCTTAGTTTGGCCGTGGGTGCGACTTATAGTCTGAAAAATACGGACGGTATGTGTTTTTGGTAACATATTCTAAGTAACAAAGACTTAATTAAGAGTTTTTTGGACCATATTCTAAGTAGGGCTGTAATTAACAACTAACTAGATAATCGATTAATCTGTTGATTATTACTTCGATTAATCGATTGATAATCGGATAAAAGAGACGAACTACATGTCTATCCTTTTCAGTATTTTATTGAAAAACAGCATACTGGCACCATACTTATTTTGATTATTGTTTCCCAGCTGTTTGTAAATGTTGCAGTTCATAAATGAAGGTTTATTTTTTATATATATATATATATATATTAGGGGTGTGGGAAAAAATCGATTCGAATATGAATCGAATCGTTTACGTTGTGCGATTCAGAATAGATATTTTTGTTCTTCTTTTGTTTTTATCAATCCAACAAACCACCATAACAATGCAATCCAATTCCAAAACCGAACCTGACCCAGCAACACTCAGAACTGCAATAAACAGAGCAATTGAGAGGAGACACAAACACGACACAGAACAAACCAAAAGTACTGAAACAAAAATGAATATTATCACCAACAGTATCAATATTAGTTATATTTTCCGCATAGCAGTGATTAAAAATCCCTCATTGACATTATCATTAGACATTTATAAAAATGGAAAAAAAGAACAATAGTGTCACAGTGGCTTACACTTGCATCGCATCTCATAAGCTTTACAACACACTGTGTCCAATGTTTTCACAAAGATAAAATAAGTCATATTTTTGGTTTGTTTAATAGTTAAAACAAATTTACATTTTTGCAATCAGTTGATAAAACATTGTCCTTTCCAATTATATATATATTTTTTTTAGATCTACTACTCTGCTAGCATGTCAGCAGACTGGGGTAGATCCTGCTGAAATCCTACGTATTGAATGAATACAGAATCGTTTTTGAATCGAGAATCAAATCGAAACGAAAAAAATCGATATATTATCGAATCATGACCCCAAGAATCGATATTGAATCGAATCGTGGGAAACCCAAAGATTCACAGCCCTAATATATATATATATATATTTTTTTTTCAAATAAATAAATAAAGTAGCCTCTGCACATGTGCATAGCATAGATCCAGTGAAGCGATGACTAAATTAATCACCAACTATTTTTATAATCAATTTTAATCGATTAGTTGTTGCAGCCCTAATTCTGAGTAACAAAGACTTAATTTAGAGTTATTTGGTTAGGGTTAGGGTTAGAGGGTTAGGGTTATAATAAAGTCTTGCCGAATAAGGCATTAGCATGTTCTTAATAATGACAAGTTAAGAGCCGATATGTTACTAATTTGCATGTTAATAAGAAACAAATTAATGTTGAATATGTTCCCCATACTAAGTGTTACCATGTTTTTTTTTACTGGGGCACAAAATGAACCGTGCAAGAACATCACCTTGTTCAAAGAACAAAACCAACACAGTGCATAAACTCACAACAAATTACTTCTGCTGTTGCCGTATCCGTAATACGCCGATAGAGAGAAGTTTTTATTTACATGATGAGTCGGGTGGGTCTTGACCTCCGCCGAACCCCTAGGGTTCGATCGAACCCAGGTTAAGAACCACTGGTCTAACAGGAACATTTTTCCATTTTTCTACTTTAACAGTTGTATCTAAAGTCCAGGATTATCCATAGCGAGCTCAACGGTCTTGAGCCTCCTCGCTCATCTTTGCATTATATCAGGGGAAGGGAACCTATGGCTCTAGAGCCAGATGTGGCTCTGATGATGACTGAATCTGGCTCTCAGATAAATCTGAGCAGAAATTTGCTTAACATGATAAGTACCGTATTTTTCGGACTATAAGTCACAGTTTTTTTTCATAGTTTGGCCGTGGGTGCGGCTTATACTCAGGAGCGACTTATGTGTGAAATTATTAACACATTACCGTAAAATATCAAATAATATTATTTAGCTCATTCACGTAAGAGAGTAGACGTATAAGATTTCATGGGATTTATCGATTAGGAGTGACAGATTGTTCGGTAAACTTATAGCATGTTCTATATGTTATAGTTATTTGAATGACTCTTACCATAATATGTTACGTTAACATAGCAGGCACCTTCTCAGTTCTTATTTATGCCTCATATAACGTAAACTTATTCAGCCTGTTGTTCACTATTCTTTATTTATTTTAAATTGCCTTTCAAATGTGTATTCTAGGTGTTGGGTTTTATCAAATAAATTTCCCCCCAAAAATGCGACTTATACTCCAGTGCGGCTTATATATGTTTTTTCCCTTTTTTTATTATGCATTTTCGGCAGGTGCGACTTATACTCCGAAGAATACGGTATATACAATGATGTTGTACAATTACATTATTTAATCAGATCAATCGCAGTAAATTACTTAAATGCATTATTTAAATTAACTTTAAGAAAGACCTTGATATTTGGACACAAATGCAATTTTACTGTCAGAGTGTCAAATAGGAACATTTTTCAATTGTTCTACTTTAACAGTGTTATCTAAAGTCCAGGCTTTTCCACAGCGAGCTCAACGGCCTTGAGTCTCCTCGCTCATCTTTGGACTATATGATCACTGTCCGTATCACGATCCACGGTCAAAATAAATGGTGTAATTAATCTTTGTATATGCATGATTAATGTCATACTTAATTTTCCTGAAGGAATCAATAAAGTACTATCTATCTATCAACAGTATTTTTCGGACTATAAGTCGCAGTTTTTTTTTCATAGTTTGGCCGGTTATAGTTATTTGAATGACTCTTACCATAATATGTTAGGTTAACATAGCAGGCACCTTCTCAGTTGGTTATTTATGCCTCATATAACGTACACTTATTCAGCCTGTTCACTATTCTTTATTTATTTTAAATTGCCTTTCAAATGTGTATTCTAGGTGTTGGGTTTTATCAAATACATTTTCCCCTTAAATGCAACTTATACTCCAGTGCAGCTTGTATATGTTTTTTCCCTTTTTTATTATGCATTTTCGGCAGGTGCGACTTATACTCCAGTGCGACTTATACTCCGAAAAATTCGGTAATGGATAATTACTCTAGTAATCACAGTGTTAAAAATAACCAGATTACAAAACCATGCAGCACAAGAAGTCGCATTAATGGTAAGAAGCATGTTATTCATTATCTTCAGAATACCAATGTTATTAAAAAGAATAAGAGACTTATCATACTCTAAAAATGTTGGTCTTTCTTAAAAATGCACGCATTTAGTTGTATTCAGTGTTAAAAAAAAATATTAAATGGCTCTCATGGAAGTACTTTTTGAAAATAGTTGGCTTTCATGGCTCTCTCAGCCAAAAAAGTTCCCGACCCCTACACTATATGATCACTGTCCGTATCACCATCCACGCTGCCTATCCACGGTTAAGGTAGAAGAGCAAGCATGGTCCAAATAAATGCTGTGATTAATCTCTGTATATGCATGATTAATGCCATACTTAATTTTCCTGAAGGAACTCTCCTGAAGGAATCAATAAAGTACTATCTATCTATCTATGCATTATAGTGATCAATCACATTAATGTTAACTCTTTAAAAAAGAAGAATTTGACAGCCCTAATATTAGAGCTGTCAAAATATTCTTATTTTTTCAAGTCAAATGAACCACTTTTGAGTTTAGATTAATCATGATTAATCACATTTTCTACAAAAACATTGCTTCCCGTATTTTCGGACCACAGGGCGCAGCAGATTATAAAGTTTATTCCGGATAATTTTATACAAAAGGCGCATTACAGGGGTCATATTATGATTTATTTTATTTTCTACATTTAAAACTCTATCTTGTGGTCGACAAAACATGTAATGGAGGTTCTTTGGTTCAAATTTTGCAAAGGTTATGTTTTACAAACTATCTTCAAGTCGCTCAAGACCCTCTCTTCAGGATGCGCCATTTTGCGGGCGGTCTTATTTTTGTGGCTTCACTTGAAAAAAGTATTCACCCCTTAGTGGACGGGAGTGGAAGAAGTGTCAAAAGAAGGAGCTGTTTTATGGACTTACAGATTTTACTTCAATCAATAACGGAGCAGAATCTACTCTTCGGTGGCTTACTAGTGAAACAACGCGGAAAATGTGTCCCGTGAAAAACCGTCCGACCGGAATTCTCTAAAAACAAAAGTTCCTTGGGTGAATAATGTAAACTCACGACACCGGTATGTTTTTAGCAAGGCCACTGACAGCTATAAGATACAACTTTAACCTACTTTATATTAGAAATGGAAACAGCGGAGAATGAATGTCCCATAACAAAAAGATAGAAACAAAGACGAAGCTTATCGAGTACGGCGACACGGGCTACAGTGGCGGATGAATGCAAATTTTCAGGATTTATGTAAATCCCAAATACACATCAACAGATACCAGAAGATATGAAAAGTTAGTTTTGCACAATATTGCAAAACAAAACGCCAAATAAATCCGGTAAAAGGTGCCATTTTGGGGTCCTTATACACGCACCATAATAATACCCAAATGTTGAAGCACAATACGCCTGACTATGGTAGCCGTAAAGCTCCGACTATCTATCAAAGTCGTACTAAAGCATTTTGACAGATTTTTCAGCGTCGTTTGTAATGTTTTATATTCTCAATTGAAAGGTCTAGTGTTGTTTACTGGCGTCATATTGCAGTCGACGTGTATCTCTTATGTGTGACTGCCATCTACTGGTCCCACTTATCATTACACCATGTACCAAATAAAATTGTTGCAAGGTCTGTAAGCACAACCAGAATAATGTCTTACATTGGTCACACCGGGTTATAAGGCACACTGTGGATTATTGAGAAAAGGAAAGGATTTTAAGTGTGCCTTATAGTCCGAAAAATCCAGTAACTTATCTGTTATTTTTGTTGTCAACATTGCCGTGGATGTATACTTCCCCAGCGTTGTTTGTCGTCCACTGCTTATTGTCCATGTACTACTAACCTTCTCTCAAATATATGTTTTGTTTGTCGATTTAATGTGTATTTTGCTTCAATACGAGAATTAATTGCTGCATTATGTGCAATTGCCTTTGGTTTTATCCAAAGTCCCGTTGAGGTGTATTTTGAAGAGAACTGTACTACCAGTCGCAGTTTCCTGGCTCATCTTTTCACTGGCGCATGCATTGACATGATTTCTGACCGTATAATCATTTGCGGTCAAGGTAAAGAGTATCAAAAATAGTGTGATTAATATGCATTCATATACGAATAATGCACCATTTTTTGGGTGATTAATCACATACGCTAACTCCTTAAATTTTCCAGGCCTAGTATATATATATATATATATATATATATATACATATATATATATATATATATATATATATACAGTATATATCTACAGTGTATATATATATATATATATATATATATATATATATATATATATATATATATATATATGTATATATCTACAGTATGTATATATATATATATATATGTATGTATATACAGTATATATATATATATATATGTGTGTGTGTGTAAATTTACATGTATATATATGTACGTATATATATATATGTGTGTGTGTATATATATGTGCGTATATGTATATATATGTGTGTATATATGTATGTATAAATATATATAAATGTGTGTGTATATATATGTGTGTATATATGTGTATATATATATTTATATATGTGTGTATATTTGTGTATATATATATTTATATATATGTATATATGTGTGTATATATGTGTATATATATATTTATATATATGTGTATATGTGTGTGTACATATATGTTTATATGTGTGTAAATATACATATATGTGTGTGTGTGTGTGTGTGTGTGTGTGTGTGTGTATATATGTGTGTATACATATATATATATATATTTGTGTGTGTATATATGTATATGTGCGTGTGTGTGTATATATATATGTATGTGTGTATATATATATGTATGTATATAAATGTATGTATATATGTGTGTGTATATAAATATGCAAAAATGTGTGTATATATGTATATTTGTGTGTGTGTGTGTATATATATATATGCACATATGTGTGTGCGTGTGTATGTATATATACTGTATGTGTTTGTATATATATATATATATATATATACATATATATATATATATATATATATATATATATATATATACATATATATATAATTTATTTTTAAACCGTATTATTCACACTTTGTGATTAATCATGATTAATCACAGGTTATTCCTCGCTTGCTTGATTTAAATTAACTAAAAAAAAGAGCCCACCATTTTTCTCCCCAATGTTTTACTTGAATGCACCTCACTTGATGGTTAAAAACTGTATTTAAGTGCAATCGGGGTGTATTTTGAAGCGAAATTTACCACCAGTCGGAGTCTCCTCACTCATTGACCTGATCACTGACCGTCATAATGTCTGTGGTCATGGTAAAGTAACATGAGATAGTTTTTTTGTGATTAATCACCAAGTCAACTCGTTATTATATTATATATATATGTATGTATGTATGTATGTATGTATGTGTATATGTATGGATGTATTTTGCTATTATTATATCGGTGTGTGTTTGTGTGTGTTGACAGCTGAAATGTCACCGTGGCCTTTCCTGCACCAATCAATCAACATTTCCTGACGCTGGACATCCACTTTAACAGATAAGCGTCTTTTTTTCTTCTTCTTTTTTTTATAATGTCATAGTCGATACAGTTCCTGATTCCGACACGTGCAGGCAGGCCTCTATTAAAATGTCAAAGAACAACATTTTTTGGCCGACAAAAGCTCACATCCGTCAGACGATCTGACAGCCATTGTCCAAAATGGATCAAACAACAATGGCCACCAGTTATTTGACGACACAACAGTTTATACATCTGTTGTGCGTTCAATTCTTATGACGCAGGGGTGTCAAAAGTACGGCCCGTGGGCCTGATGAGTTTGCTAAGTGTAAAAATTAACCTGAATTTTTTTAATGAAAGAAACTGCTGTTCTAAATGTGTCCACTAGAGGTCGCAATAGCAATTCTTTGTATCTTTATAGATGCTTTATATCAGGGGTCGGCAACCCTCGGCTCTGGACTTTAGCGCCGCCCTATAGGCTCTCTGGAGCTTTTTCCAAAATAAATGAAAAATGGAAATGATGAGGGGGAAAAAACATATTTCTTGTTTTAATTTGGTTTCTGTAGGAGGACAAACATGACATAAACCTCCCTAATTGCTATAAAGCACACTGTTTATTTTTAACATGCTTCACTAATTCGAGTATTTGGTAAACGCCGTATTGTCCTACTAATTTTGGCGGTCATTGAACTCACCATAGTTCGTTTACATGCAAAACTTTCTCCGACCTTCTAAGACGTGTTTTATGTCACTTCTTTTTCTGTCTCATTTTGTCCACCAAACTTATAACGTTGAGTGAGTTTTGTTGATGTTATTGACTTGTGTGGAGTGTGCTAATCAGACATATTTGATCACTGCATGACTGTAAGCTAATTGATGCTAACATGCTATTTAGGCTAGCTGTATGTACATATTGCATTACTAAGCCTCATTTGTAGCTATATTTCACCTGATTTAGTTTCCTTTAAGTCCTCATAATTAAATTTATATCTCATGACACACTATTTGTATGTAATATGGCTTTTAATTTTTTGCGGCTCCAGACAGATTTGTTTTTGTATTTTTGGTCCAATATGTCTCTTTCAACATTTTAGTTTGCTGACCCCTGCTATGTATGTACAAAATAAACCACCTAGGAATATGATCAAACTACATAAATAACATCCTGTAATTAGATTTTGATGTATTTTTTTTTACCTTGATAGATTGGAAATAACACCAATGAGTTGACTGATTAATATTTTCACATAATTTATTTAATGATGGGTCAAATGCAGAGAATAATTTCGCCACATCTAGTATGTGTGTGACAATAATTGGTACTTTAACTTTATTTAGAGCAGGGGTCTCGAACTCAATTCACCTGGGGGCCACTGGATGCAGAGTCTGGGTGGGACTGAGCAGCAAGAAAATAAAATATTTTCGCATCCTGGAAGAGTTAGTGCTGCAAGGCTTTCTGGGTATTTTTTCTGCCACGTTTATGTTGTGTTACAGTGCGGATGTTCTCCCGAATTGTGTTTGTCATTCTTGTTTGGTGTGGGTTCTCAGTATGGTGCATATTTGTAACAGTGTTAAAGTTGTTTATACGGCCACCCTCAGTGTGACCTGTATGGCTGTTGACCAAGTATGGCTTGCATTCACTTGTGCGTGTGAAAAGGCGTCGATATTACGTGACTGTGCCGGCACGCAAAGGCAGTGCCTTTAAGGTTTATTGGCGCTCTGTACTTCTCCCTACGTCCGTGTACCACTCCGTACAGCTGCGTTTTAAAAAGTCATACATTTTAATTTTTGGAACTAGTATCGAGAATTTCCGATATTACATTTTAAAGGAAATTATATCGGACATCTCTACAAATAACAGTTTGAATTGGTCCAGGTTATCGGGGACTGTTATTACTGACAGACAGGTGTCGCGGTGTGATTGCAGTTGGGCATGTAAGAAAACCCTCGTCTCCATGGCAACGTCTCTGTCGCTTCCACTCATTTGCCGCTTTTCCACTAACGCAGGGGTAGGCAACCCAGAACGTTGAAAGAGCCATTTTGGAGCCAAATAACACAACGCTGTCAAGGGCCATCCATATAAAACTCACGGCCCGCACTAATATTAAACTTTCATATTAAGGTGGGGGCCGCAAAATAACGTCTCGCGGGCCGCGTGTCTGAGACCCCTGATTTAGAGAATATAAATAACTACAAATAAAGTATACAGGTAATTGTAAAAAAAAACAACAACAACATTATGATTTGTATATATATTTTTTAGAATGTGCTTGTTCTATTTTTGAACCCAAAAAAAACACTGAAGTCGTCTTTATTTTTAAGTTATCCTGCCGTGATTTTACTTTTTTCCACCATGTGGCCCCCAATCTAAAATGAGTTTTCACATGTTTACCTCATTAGTTAACTGATTAATATTTTCACATAATGTATTTGGAAAATATAAATGAAGACAAATAAAGTATACAGGTAATTGTAGAAAAAAAAAACATGATTTGTATGTATTTTTTTAGAATGTGCTTGTTCTATTTTTAAATCAAGAAAACACACTGAAGTCGTCCTTATTTTTAAGTTATCGTGCCGTGATTTTACTTTTTTCCTCCATGTGGTCCCCAATCTAAAATGAGGTTTTACACGTTTACCTCATTAGTTGACTGATTAATATTTTCACATAATTTATTTAGAAAATATAAATAACGGCAAACAAAGTATACAGGTAATTGTAAAAAAAAAAAAAACACAACAACATTATGATTTTAGATTGTGCTTGTTCTATTTTTAAACCAAGAAAACACACTGAAGTCGTTTTTATTTTTAAGTTATCTGGCCGTGATTTTTACTTTTTTCCTCCATGTGGCCCCGATCTAAAATGTCTTTTTACATGTTTAGCTCATCACAACGATATATTTTGCAGTTCTGAATAATTGGAAAGGCACAAAGCTGGCGCAAAGAGGAGAAAAGCTGCGTGGGCTCCTTCGACGCGCCACGGCCGTGCTTAAGAACACAAACAGCGGGACTCTGTCGCCTGTTCTTTGTTTGTTGCGTGGGGGCTGCAGGGAGGGGTGGAGGTCGTGATTTGTTCCCTCGGAGGTATACAGGATACGGCAGGAGCCAGGACGTCGTGACTCCCTCGTTTTTTTAAGTGCAATAAAGGGCGCGTTTAAAAAAAAACAAAAAAACACGTCACGACACGACGTTATTCGTGTCAGCATTTAACGGAATTAAACACGGTTTATTTTAACTCGCCTAATACATAGTAAAATGCATTAATTAAAAACAAACTATTTTATCACTTTTTTTATAATGCATGTTATTTTTTATTTTTTTTAAGTGTGTGTTTTTAAAAAAAAAACAAAAAAAAAATTAAAAAAAAAAACCTCCATGGACTCACCTGAGCTCGACCGGGCTTTGCTTTTGCATTTGGGCGTGAAGCTGGACGACGAGCCGAGCAGACTACCGGGGTGGAAGAGACTCCCGCTGTACTCATGCGGCGTGTGCAGGGGGTAGCCCGGGTAGGTGGGGATCGGGTGGTGCGTGGCCTGGCCCTGGCCGTTCATGGAGGCCAAGCCGCCGCGCAGCGGGCTGCAGCTCTCCATCTTCATACTGTCCGACAGCGGCATTTGGTACTTGAGCGACTCCTTCTCGTCCATCCTGGTCGACGTGGAGGTGGGGGAGGTGGGGCCCGGGTCCGGGGACACGTCTTTGGGCGGGGTAGGGGGGAAGCTGTAGAGGTGCGGGCTGGAGTGGCTCGCCGGCGTGAGGGAGGACACCGGAGCCGTGCCGGTGTTGCTGCTGCACGGGTAGCCGGAGCTGGTCGGGTGCAGGCCGGGTTTGCTGAAGTGACTCACCGCCCAGGCGTTGTGGTGGTGGGCGGCGGACAGGGCCGCCTTGCCGGGGTCCAGCCAGGGAATGCCGGGGCTGTGGATGAGGTGTGGCCGGCAGACCTGGTTCCCAGTGAGACGAGCTGCAATTGCAAATATCTTATTGTCCAGCTTTTTTTCTCCAAACTTTCAAATTGTATCCAAAAACCTGATGAATTATGACGCGTTTTTTCAAAGTGACAAACTTAAATAACAGAACGTCTGGGGGGGGGGAAAGTGTCTTCTTCCCAGCTGCAGCCCTCCGAGTAAGGATTGTTAACAGTGAATTTTGCGGTTTTTTTTATTTTATATCCGGGAAGTCTCTCTCTCTCTCCCTGCCCGAGCAGAGAGGGTTAAATGACACACTTCCCTTTCCTTTGGCTGTCATACAAATTCCTTTTATGTTGCTCAATATGCAGGGAAAATGTCACCAAGGTTATTTTTTTCCTCAAATATTGAAAACATGCAATTAAAATAAGTGTATTTTATCCATACTGCAGGATTTTTTTCCTGCATTTAAAAAGGACAAAAATATTGAATATGTAATAAAAACAAAAATGGGTTCATCATTTTCCTGCTTATACAAACGACTAAAATACTTAAAAATGTGCTATTAAAAATCACCTCATTTTACCCATACTGCAGGAATATTTGTATTTTTTCCTGCATATAAAATGACTAAAATATTATGAGATATGCAATTAAAATTCAGCGCATTTTACATACACTGCAGGAATATTTTTTATTTTTTTCCTGCATATAAAACGATATTTTAACATATTAAATTCGACCATATTAAATGTAAAATTCAGAGCATTTTACCCATACTGCAGGATTTTCTTCTTCTTCATATAAATCGATTAAAAATGTTTAAAAATATGAAATAAAAAAATCAGCACATTTTACCCATACTGCAGGAATATTTGTTTAGTTTTTTCTTCATTTAAATATATGCAATTTAAACAATCAGCACATTAAACCCATACTGCCGGAATATTTGCTTTTTTTTCTTCTTCATATAAATCGACTAAAATATTTGAAAATATGCCATTAAAAATTACTGCCTTTTACCCATACTGCGGGAATAATTATTTTTTTCTGCATATAAAAATGACTAAAATATTTCTAAATATTCAATTTAAAACATCGCATTTTACCCATACTGCAGGAATATTTTTATTGGTTCTGCATATAAAACGACTAAAATATTTGAAAATATGCCATTAAAAATGAGTGTCTTCTACCCATACTGCAGGCATAAAAAAAATTCTGCATTGGGAAAACGACTGAAATATTTTTAAAATATTCAATTGAAAAATCAGCACATTTTACCCATACTGCAGGAATATTTTTATTATTTCCTGCATATAAAACGACTAAAATATTTGAAAATATGCCATTAAAAGTGAGTGCCTTCTACCCATACTGCAGGGAAAAAAAATGTTTCTGCATATAAAAACGACTGAATGTTTTTAATGTATGCAATTTAAAAAAAAATCAGCGCATTTTACCCATACTGCAGGAATATTTTTATTTTTTCCTGCACATAAAACGACTAAAATATTTGAAAATATACCATTACAAATGAGTGCCTTTCATCCATACTGCAGGAATATGTTTTTTTTTCTGCATATAAAAATGACTGAAATATTTTTAATACATGCAATTAAAATCCGCGAATTTTACCCAAACTGCAGGAATAATTGTGGGTTTTTTCTGCATATAAAAATGAGTAATATTTTTAAAATATGCAATAAAAAAATCAGCGCATTTTACCCTTACTGCATGAATAATTGTTTTTTTTCTGCATATAAAAACGACTGAAATATTTTTAAAATATGCAATAAAAAAAATCAGCGCATTTTACCCATACTGCAGGAATAATTGTTTTTTTCTGCATATAAAAACGACTGAAATATTTTTAAAATATGCAATAAAAAAAATCAGCGCATTTTACCCATACTGCAGGAATAATTGTGTGTTTTTTTCTGCATATAAAAACGACTAAAATACTAAATAACAGGTGATTTAAAAACAAAAAAGGGGCGCATCTTACCGTGCGCTTGGCTGTAGGTGACCCTGGCCCGGGAGTTGGTGTAGTAAGGATTCCCTTGAGAGTCCAAGTGGTTCAGGAACATGTCGACCTCGTCTTGGGGCAGCAAAGGCGCCATGGGCTCCATGTAGTTGTGGCCCAGGCTGTGGTGGTGCGAGTCCGGGTGCTGGCCGTTGAGCACGGCGTGATGGTGCGCCATCCACCGAGACTGATCTGCCGCTGCGACCTCCATGGTATGTTTGCCCTCCAGAAGTTTAATCCTCTTGATAATAATACACGCTCCCCGCGTTGAGTCGGGTTTAAAGTCACCAATAGAATCCTCAGACTAAACCGTCTTCTTCTCCCGCTGGCCGGGTTATCTGGAAGGAAGAAATCATAACCTTTAGAGAGATACGGAATCAACGTCGCGTAATGACGCAGGCGCACTAGAGTAAGTTTATCAAATAAGTGTTTCTCCCAGGATCAACAAAAATAAATAAAAGCAGACAAAAATGTGTCTTGTGGCTACCTGTTGTGGATCAGCTGTTCCAGGCTGGAGTGTCGGCCGTGTGATCGCGGCGCTGGCGGGGATCTTTAATGAGATGTGGCGCGGACTGACGCGACTGGCGCCAGTAAATTCCCATATCAAGCCGCGGGGGGGCGGGGCCTCGCTCTCAGCCAATGGCGAGCCGCGCCGCCGCAATTGGCTCCCTGCGTCCTCGCTCTTTTTTTTTACTTTTTTTTTTTTTTTTCTGCCAATTGAAGTGAAAGACTTCTCAATCAGCGGTGTAATATCTCCTGTCTCTCCGCAAGCCGCACAATGGCGACAATGATAATCGTTTTAGCGCTTTAAGACAGACGTTTAACATACTTGCTGATCCTAACTAATATGATTATTTAGAAAATGGAATTCCGCACAAAGACGCCGCTGTATTGTCAACCAACATATTAACATGTTCTAATGCAATTTATATTTCAATAACATTATTGAACTATACGAGTTGGGAAACTGTGTTAGATGTAAATATAAACACAATACAATGATTTGCAATCCGTTTTCAACCCATATTCAGTTGAATGCACTACAAAGAAAACATATTTGATGTTCAAACTCGTAAACTTTATTTTTTTTGCAAATAATAATTAACTTAGAATGTCATGGCTGCAACACGTGCCAACGTAGTTGGGAAAGGGCATGTTCACCACTGTGTTACATCACCTTTTCTTTTAACAACACTCAATAAACGTTTGGGAACTGAGGAAACTAATTGTTGAAGCTTGGAAAGTGGAATTCTTTTTCATTCTTGTTTTATGTAGAGCTTCAGTCGTTCAACAGTCCGGGGTCTCCGCTGTCGTATTTTATGTTTCATAATGCGCCAAACATTTTCCATGGGAGACAGGTCTGGACTGCAGGCGGGCCAGGAAAGTACCCACACTCTTTTACTAAAAAAAACAGCTGTTGTAAGACGTGGCTTGGCATTGTTTTGCTGAAATAAGCAGGGGTGTCCATGATAACGTTGCTTGGATGACAACATATGTTGCTCCAAAACCTGTATGGACTATACAGCAATAATGGTGCCTTCACAGATGTGTAAGTTACCCATGCCTTGGGCACTATTACACCCCCATACCATCACAGATGCTGGCTTTTGAACTTTGCGCCTATAACAATCCGGATGGTTATTTTCCTCTTTGTTCCGGAGGACACCACGTCCACAGTCTCCAATTATAATGTGAAATATGGACCTGTCAGACCACAGAACACTTTCCACTTTGCATCAGTCCATCTTAATTGAGCTCGGCCCAGCGAAGCCAGCGCCGTTCCTGGGTGTTGTTGATGAATGGGTTTTTGCTTTGCATAGTAGAGTTTTAACTTCCAATTACAGATTTAACAACCAACTGTGGTTACTGACAGTGGTTTTATGAAGTGTTCCTGAGCCCATGTGGTGATGTCCTTTACACACTGATGTCGGTTTTTGATGCAGTACCGCCTGAGGGATCAAAGGTCCGTGATATCATCGCTTACGTGCAGTGATTTCTCCAGATTCTCTGAACCTTTTGATGGTTTTACGGACCGTAGATGGTAAAAATCCCTAAATTCCTTGCTATAGCTCGTTGAGAAATGTTGTTCTAAAACTGTTCGACAATTTACTTACAAATTGGTGACCCTCGGCACATCCTTGTTTGTGAATTACTTAGCATTTCATGGAAGCTGTTTTTATACCCAATCATGGCACCCACCTGTTCCTAATTAGCCTGCACACCTGTGGTATGTTCCAAATAAGTGTTTTATGAGCATTCCTCAACTTTATCAGTATTTATTGCCACCTTTCCCAACTTCTTTGTCACATGTTGCTGGCAACAAATTCTAAAGTTAATGATTATTTGCACACAAAAAAAGAGTTTATCAATTTGAACATCAAATATGTTGTCTTTGTAGCATATTCAACTGAATATGGGTTGAAAATGATTTGCAAATCATTGTATTCTGTTTATATTTACATCTAACACAATTTCCCAACTCATATAGAAACGGGGTTTGTAGAAGAGGCAATTCCACAATGAATTGTATGTGAATGCAATGTAAGAGTTGTTTGAATGTTGAAGATTTTGAATTTCCAGGAAAACTGGAATTTTCTTTGGAACTTGGGAAAGTGTTAGTTTGAATGTCCAAAATGAGTGGAATGTGTTAATGTTGGAATGGTGTGAATAGGTAGAAAAATGTGGGAATTGTGCAGCTTGGAAAAATGTTATTCATTTCAATGGGAACTTCCTGGAAATTTGGGGAGAAGCGAGATTTTTTGGAAAGTGTTTTAGGAGAATGAATGTCCTGAATGAGCTGAATCGGTTGGTGTTGGAATTGTTTAAATCGGTCAAGAAATGTTAAAGGAGTAAATGGTATTAAGGTATTTCTGGAAAATTGGGATTTTTTGGAAAATGGCAAAAACTTGAATGGTCCCTGAATGAATTGAAATGGTTGGTGTTGGAATTTTTTTTTTAATCGGTTGAGAAATGTTGAAGTAGCAACATGTTGGATTGAGAAATGGTATTTCGGAATATCGTGAAAAACGACAATTTTTCCAGTTCAAAAAATGACTTTGTTTTTTGTCCTAATTAAGACAAATGTTTTGATGGGAGAGCGGTTGAAAAGCGTTGCAAAATTTTGGGAGTAGTCGTTACCAGAAAAAAGGGTGGAAATAGGGATTTGGAAAAGCAGGAATTCTGGAAAATCCCAGAATTTTTTTTAAGTTTGAAAAAGGGAGGTACAAATTTCTAGAGTTTTGGAAAAGCAGGAATTTTGAAAAATCCGTGTATTTTTTTTAACTCAGAAAATGGGAAGTTTGAATTTCCAGAATAGTGGAATGGTTTGAATCGGTTGAAAAATGTGGAAATTGTGGAAGTTTGAAAACTGGTCAATTCCTTTTGAATGGGAAAAATGTCAATGGTAACTTCCTGGAAATTTGAGTATTTGGGGAAAAGCGTGATTTAAAAAAAAATGATTAGGAGCATGAATGAGCTGAATTGGTTGGTTTTAAAACTGTTTAAATCAGTCAAATGTGGAAGGAGTAAATGGTATTAGGGAATTTCGGGAAAATCGGCAATTTTTGTGAAAATGGTAGAAAATGGTCCCTGAATTAACTGTGTTGGAGTTTTTCAAATCGGTCGAGAAAGGTTGAAGTAGTAACATGTTGAAATGAGAAAGGGTATTATGGAATTTTTGGAAAAGCAGGAATTTTTCCTGTTCAAAAAACAACTTTTTTTTGTTGTTGTAATTATTACCTAATTAAGAGGAATATTTTGACGGTGGAACGGTTGAAAAATGTGGGAGGCCTAGTCGCCAAAAAAAAGGGGTGCAAATAGGGCTTTGTAAAAGCAAGAATCCTGGAATTTTTTTCAACTTCGGAAAAAGGAAAGTTTGAATTTCCAGAATGGTGGAATGGCTTGAACCGTTTCAAAAATGTAAAAATGGTGAAAGTTTGAAAAATGGCCAATTCATTTTGAATGTGAAAAATATCAATGGGAACTTCCTGGAAATTTGAAAATTTGGGGAAAAGCGGGATTTAAAAAAAAATAGTTAGTAGCATGAATGTCCTGAATGAGCTGAATTGGTTGGTGTTGGAATTGTTTAAATCAGTCAAGAAATTTTGAAGGAGTAAATGGAATTTCGGGAAAATTGGGATTTTTTGGGGAAAATAGTAGAAAACTTAAAAGGTCTGAATGAAATGGTTAGTCTGGGAATTTTTCAAATCGGTCGAGAAATGCTGAAGTAGTAACATGTTGAAATAAGAAAGGGTGTTATGGAATTTCTGGAAAAGCGGGAATTTTTCCAGTTCAATAAACAATTAGTTTTTTGTCCTGATTAAGAGGAATGTTTTTGACGGTGGAACTGTTGAAGTGGGTTGAAAAATGTGAGCGGAGTAGTTGCCAGAAAAAAAGGATGGATATAGAGCTTTGTAAAAGCTGGATTTCTGGAAAATCCTGGAATTTTTTTAAATTCTGAAAAAAATAAGTTTGAATTTCCAGAATGCTGGAATAGGTTGAAAGTGGAATGGTTTGAATCGGTTGAAAAATGTGGAAATTGTGGAAGTTTGAAAACTGGCCAATTCATTTTGAATGGGAAAAATGTCAATGGGAACTTCCTGGAAATTTGAGTATTTGGGGAAAAGAGGATTTAAAAAAATGATTAGGAGCATGAATGAGCTGAATTGGTTAGTTTTAAAATTGTTTAAATCAGTCAAATGTGGAAGGAGTAAATGGTATTAGGGAATTTCGGGAAAATCTGGAATTTTTGTGAAAATGGTAGAAAACTTAAATGGTCCCTGAATGAACTGTGTTGGAGTTTTTCAAATCGGTCGAGAAATGTTGAAGTAGTAACATGTTGGATTGAGAAAGGGTATTATGGAATTTCAGGAAAAGCAGGAATTTTTCCAGTTTAAAAAAAAACTTTGTTTTTTGTAATTATTACCTGATTAAGAGGAATGTTTTGACAGTGGAACTGTTGAAAAATGTGAGAAAAGTAGTCGCCAAAAAAAAGGGTAGGAAATAGGGCTTTGTAAAAGCCCAAATTCTGGAAAACCCTGGAATTTTTTTCAACTCGGAGAAAGGGAAGTTTGAATTTCCAGAATGGTGGAATGCTTTGAATCGGTTGAAAAATTTAGAAATTGTGGAAGTTTGAAAACTGGCCAATTCATTTTGAATGGGATAAATGTCAATAGGAACTTCCTGGAAATTTGAGAAATAGGGGAAAAGTGGGATTTTAAAAAAATGATTAGGAGCATGAAGGTCCTGAATGAGCTGAATTGGTTGGTGTTGGAATTGTTTAAATCAGTGAAGAAATTTTGAAGGAGTAAATGGAATTTCGGGAAAATCTGGATTTTTTTTTGAAAATAGTAGAAAACTTAAAAGGTCTGAATAAAATGGTTAGTGTGGGAATTTTTCAAATCGGTCGAGAAATGCTGAAGTAGTAACATGCTGAAATAAGAAAGGGTATTATGGAATTTCGGGAAAAATGGGAATTTTTCCAGTTCAATAAACAATTAGTTTTTTGTCCCGATTAAGAGGAATGTTTTTGACGGTGGAACTGTTGAAGTGGTTTGAAAAATGTGAGCGGAGTAGTCGCCAGAAACAAGGGTTGGAAATAGAGCTTTATAAAAGCAGGAATTCTGGAAAATCCCGGAATTTTTTTGAATTCGGGAAAAGGGAAGTTTGAATTTCCAGAATGGTGGACTAGGTTGAAGGTGGAATGGTTTGAATCGGTTGAAAATTGTGGAAGTTTGAAAACTGGCCAATTCATTTTGAATGGGAAAAATGTCCCGGAAAACCTGGAACTTTAGGAAATGACAATGATAATCGCTTTAGGGATTTAAGACAGACGTTAAACATACTTGCTGATCCTAACTAATATTATTATTTAGAAAATGGAATTTGGTTTGGAACTTGGGAAAGTGTTGCTTTGAATGTCCAGGATGAGTAGATTGTTGGAATGGTGTGAATAGGTACAAAAATGTGGGAATTGTGCAGCTTTGAAAAATGTCCCATTCATTTCAATAGGAACTTCCTGGAAATTTGGGGAAAAGCGGGATTTTTCTGATAGTGATTAGGAGCATGAATGTCCTGAATGAGCTGAATTGGTGTTGGATTTGTTAAATTGGGCAAAAAATGTAATCGGAATTTGGGGAAATTTGTGATTTTTCTTTAACTTGGAAAAAGGGTAGTTTGAATTTCCAAAATGGTGGAATGGTTTGAATCGGTTTCAGAATGTGAGAATTGTGTAAGTTAGAAAAATGACCAATTAATTTTAATGGGGAAAATGCACCAAAAAAAATGATATTGTGGGAAATCTGGGACATTTTTTTTAGAATTGTTGAAGTAGAGCACATAATTCCTGAACAGGTTGAATATTTTGAAGTTGGAACAGTTTGAATCAGATGAAAAATGTGACAGTTGTGGAACTTTGAAGAATGTCCGACGGATTTCAATGGGAATTTCAGAGAACAAGGGGGAAAAATGGGAATTTGTTTTTAAATGGTAAAAAAAAAACTTGAATGAGTTGAAATAGTTGGTGTTGGAATTTTTCAAATCAGTCGAGAAATGTTGAAGTAGTAACATGTTGAAATGAGAAATGGTATTATGGAATGTCTGGAAATTCGGGAAAACCGGGAATTTTTCCAGTTCAAAAATCAACTTTGTATTTTCTTCTGATTAAGAAGAACGTTTTGACGGTGGAACGGTTGAAATGCGTTGAAAAATGTGGAAGGGGTAGTCGCCAGGGTGAAATAGGGCTTTGGAAAACCAGGATTTCTGGAAAATTCCTGGAATTCTTTTTAACTTTGGAAAAGAGAAGTTTGAATTTCCAGAATGGTGGAATGGTTTGAATCGGTTGAAAAATGTAGAAATTGTGTAAGTTTGAAAAATGGCCAATTAATTTTGAATGGGGGAAAAATGTCCCGGGAAACCTGGAATTCTGGGAAATCTGGGAATTTTCTGAATTTGTCAAGGAAATAGACTGAATGAACAGTTTGAAGTTGGAACGATTTGAATCGGGTGAAACATGCAAGGTAGAACGCGCCAAAATCTGTAGAATAATAAGAAATTGAGTAATAAATAGATGAATTTTGGTGTATTAAACCATGTGTGAATGCTTTGAAAAATTCTCACAATTAGCCATACATATATATTGTTTTGGCAATGTTTTTTTAATTCCCTAAAAAAACAGGAGTGGATTTATGAGCAGTCAGTCTGGCCCATTGTTAGGACAGTGTAATTGTCTTTAATTAGTAGCAGCATTCCACTTGTAAAAACAGAGGTTTTTGTGTGTGGGACAGGGCTATCACAGACACTTTGCATACTAATGGCGTCCTTTTCTTTGCTTATGGCACCATGGAATGGCTGCATAGCCTCACCTACACTGGGGGGGGAAAACAGGATTTGACTGCATTTAGCAGTATTATTTCACAGTAAAATACTGCAATGCAAATGTACTGAAACCTTTCAACAAATGACTGTAAACATTGCAGTGGCCTTATATTTTCGCTGCATTTCATGTTGTTTGATTAATCTTGATTAATTAAGTGGGTCCAGAATTTCATTTGGCTTCAAATTAAATTTTATCGTCATAAACTCAAACTGAAACATTTTTCAAATGTTTTACTTGATTGCACGTCGTTTATTTGCTCAAAACTTGGTAAAAGTCCAGTTGTGTGGTAGTTAGAAGTGAAATACATGTATATATGTGTTTATGTATGCATATATATATATATATATATATATATATATATATATATATGTATATATATGTATGTATGTATATACATGTATATGTATGTGTATATATATATATATATATATAAAATATATATATGTATACATATAAATATATGTGTATATATGTATATGTATGTATGTATGTATAGATGTGTATATATATATATATATGTGTGTATATATGTATATATGTATGTGTGTATATATATGTGTATATGTATGTGTATATATTATATATAAATATACTGTATGTGTATATATATATACTGTATATATATTTATGTATATATTTATATATGTATATATGTACTGTATGTATGTATTTATGTATGTATATATATACTATATGTATATATATACTCTATATATGGATATGTATGTATGTAGATATATGTATGTATGTTTATATATATATGTGTATGTATATATATATGTATTTATTTATAGATATATATACTTTATATATGTATATATGTGGCCCTGCGATGAGGTGGCAACTTGTCCAGGGTGTACCCCGCCTTCCGCCCGATTGTAGCTGAGATAGGCGCCAGCGCCCCCACGACCCCAAACGGGAATAAGCGGTAGGAAATGGATGGATGGATGTGTATATGTATGTTTGTATATATGAATTTTTATATATATATATATATATATATATACATATATGTATGTATGTATATATGTAGATATGTATGTGTATATATACATATGTATGTATTTGTGTATGTATATATATATATATATATATATACATATATGTATGTTTGTATATATGTATGTATATATATATGTAGATATGTATGTGTGTATATATATATGTATGTATGTATGTATGCATGTGTGTGTGTGTGTGTGTGTGTGTGTGTGTGTGTGTGTGTGTGTGTGTGTGTGTGTGTGTGTGTGTGTGTGTGTGTGTGCGCGTGTGTGTAATAGGGCTGTCAAGTTATATATTTTTAAACCAGATTATTCACATTTAGGGATTAATCATGATTGATCACAGGTTATTCCTCGCTTACTTCATTTTAGTTAACTAAAAAAAGAGGCCAAATCTTTTAAAAGAAAATGTATGTTTTACTTGAATACACGTCGCTTAATTGTTAAAAACCAATTAAGCGATATTTTGAAGCGAAATTTACCACCAGTTGAAAGTCTCCTCATTCATCTTTGGTCCGGGTTATGCACTGTGGTTATGTCAGGAAAATGCACGGTCAACATAAATTGCGTGATTAAACGGTATCTATTGCCATCATTTTTGTGATTAATCAAATGAGGTAACTACCTACATTTGACAGCCTAATATTACGGTGGTCTTTTGTCAGATTAATCACTATTGAATTTAGATTAATCGTGATTAATCACTAGAGGGGTGCTTAATTTACATGTAGTACTTTTGTCGTGGGTGTTGTTGATGTACGAGTAGCATCGACAAACCCGAATATACAATAGAGATGTCAAATGACAATTTTTTGTCAGATTAATCACATTTGTGACTACAAATGTGTTGCTTAATTTACCTGTGGTATATTTTGTTGACAAAATTGCTGTGAGTATACTCAAATGGCGCTATTTGTCGTCCACTGTTTGTTGTCAATACAATGCATGTATTAGCCAGTAATTGACTGTGAATTTACAATTAGCACTTCTACTGTGTACTGACCATCAAAGTGTCTCATTCTAAAAGACTCCAGACCAAGGGGAGGGTTCATTGAGGGTCACATTGCAGTTATGCCTGTCCTATCATGGGCCACTCGTAACATTGATTGATTGATTGAAACTTTTATTAGTAGATTGCAAAGTACAGTACATATTCCGTACAATTGAACACTAAATGGTAACACCCCAATAAGTTTTTCGACTTGTTTAAATTGGGGTCCACGTAAATCAATTCATGGTAAAATGATACAGTCATTGATATATACATCCATCATATACATTTTTATTTATTTGTATATTTAGCCTTCATATAACCAGGTAAAATCCCATTGAGATCAAGGATCTCTTTTCCAAGGGAAACCTGGCCAAGAGGGCAAATATAAATGTGCATTTTCCAAATCTATATATTTCAAAGCTTACACTGTAAAAAAAATTAAAAAAAATAAAAAGTAGATATTATGGTAAAAAATAAAAAAAAAACTGGTAGCTCAGATACCAGAATTTTACCTTAAAGTTTACGGTGTTTTTTTTACTGTTAGTATGTAAACAGTGCCACTTAACATCCACACTTGCTGTTTTTTACAGTGCAGTACTGTAAATAAAATTAAAAAAACCTAACTGTTTTTTTTTAACTTAAAATCTATTGCAATTTTTACACCATAAAATTTGAGGAATAATTTGCTTTAAAATCATGAGTCAAGCAGATATTTAAGTATTTATTTTCATTTCTGTGAGACTTGCGTGGCATTGCGATGCCGGATTTGTTCCTCCGTGGATACGTCGGGCAAGAACACAGCAAAGGGTAAGAAATAAAGTATTTATTAAACTAATAAAACAGGCTAGAACAAAAATACTGGTGCTAGGCAGAAAAGGCAAACAAATGACGCTAGCATGGAAGCTAGGGAAATAAACAGACATGCTAACACTTGGCACAAAGGCACAAAAAGGAAAAACAAAACAACTAGCATGAAAGCTAGGAATAAAATAAGCATAGGGTGAAAGCTAGCGGATCTGAGAATGGACTAACAAAAGGGGCAAGCTTAAATAAGGAAGTAAGCACGAGAAACAGGTGTGCGTAGAACGCAAGGGGCAGGTGAACTAATAAGCTACCATGGTGACAAAGCAAACAGGAAATAAGGAAGTCCAAACAACAGAACGTGATACCAAAATGGAACAAAAACTAGAATATGGAATGATCCAGGCATCGGATCATAACAATTTCAACACAAAAAGAATATTTGGCACGTACAGTACAGGCCAAAAGTTTGGACCCACCTTCTCATTTCTTTATTTTCATGACTATTTACATAGTATGATTGTCACCGAAGGGATCACAACTATGACACCTGTGAAGTGAAAAGCATTTCAGGTGACTACCTCTCGAAGCTCATCGAGAGAATGCCAAGAGTGTGCGAAACAGTAATCAGAGCAAAGGGTGGCTATTTTGAAGAAACTAGAATATATAATTATTTCACCTTTTTCCGTGAAGTAGATAACTCCACATGTGTTCATTCATAGTTTTTAATGCCTTCAGTCACAATCTACCATAAAAATTGTCATGAAAATAAAGAAAACACGTTGAATGAGGTGTTTTTCTAAATTTTTGGCCTGTCTTGTATGCTAATATAATATACATTGCATTACAAGATTAAAGTTTTTTTATTTAATATTTGTTGCTTTATTTGACTGCGATGAGGTAGCGAATTGTCCAGGGTGTACGCGCCTTCCGCCCGATTGTAGCTGAGATAGGCACCAGCACCCCCCGCGACCCCAAAGGGAATAAGCGGTAGAAAATGGATGGACGGAGGGATACATTTTATTTGTGAAAGCACTTTACATTGAGCAAACAACCTCGAAGCGCTACAGTGTATTTAAAAAAAATAAATAAAAAAAAAATATATATATAGATAGATAGATAGATAGATAGATAGATAGATGGATAGATAGTACTTTATTGATTCCTTCAGGAGAGTTCCTTCAAGAAAATTAAAATTCCAGCAGCAGTGTACAGAGTTGAGATCAATTTAAAAAAAAAAAAAAAAGTAAATAAAAGGGGTTTAAATGGAAACAAAATAGAGAACTATTACAATAAGAATAAAAAATAAAAAGCAACAACGGTAATCAAATTATAACAGTAAAATAAGAATATAACAAGACAAAGTAGGCAGTAGTGACCATGTTATGAAAACGTATTGCACTGTTATATATATATATATATATATATATATATATATATATATATATATATATATATATATATATATATATATATATATATATAATACAAATAAAAACTAGAACAACCTAATAGCTAGAATGCATATAACTAAAAAAAAAGGCTTTTTTTGTAAAAAAAAAAAAAAGGTTTCACAGTTTGTGGTGCCCTCAGGTGGTCAGGGAAAGTGTTCCACAGATTGGGAGCGGCATGACGGCAGTAGAAAAAGGATGGATGCTTTATTTGATAATATTAATGTTTGTTTTTTGTCTCTAAAAATGGAAAGAACATTTACAATAGATAGGAAAATATAAAGTATTTTATTGATGCGTATTAAGCCCAGGAGTTTGGGGTCCATTTAAAAGAGGTGGGCAAATATTTTGACTCGGGGGCCACATTGAGAGAAAATGTGTCTGAGGGGGGGCAATGTGTATGTGTGTATAAATGATATATACACATTTAGCTGTAAAAATCTGCTGTACAGTATGTGTGTGTGAGTCCCTTTTTTCAGGAAAACTAATACCAAAAGTCACAATGTCCGATAAGAGTTCTAAAAACGGTATGACTGCCCGCCTAAAAAAAAACCAGTTTCTCAACCTTTTTTCAGTGATGTACCCCCTGTGAACATTTTTTTTAATTCAAGTACCCCCTAATCAGAGCAGAGCATTTTTTGGTTGAAAAAAAGAGATAAAGAAGTAAAATACAGCACTATGTCATCAGTTTCTGATTTATTAAATTGTATAGCAAAATATTGCTCATTTGTAGTGGTCTTTCTTGAACTATTTGGAAAAAATATATATAAAAATAACTAAAAACTTGTTGAAAAATAAACAAGTGATTCAATTATAAATAATAATAAAACGCTAGAAATTCAATACTTAATTCTAAACATTTCTTCACAAAAAAAGAAATATTTAACATCAAGATTTATGGAACATGTCCTCAAAAATGAATATTGCATTTATTTTCACAGTTTATGAACTTAAATTCATATTTTGTTGAAGTATTATTCAATAAATATATTTATAAAGGATTTTTGAATTGTTGTCATTTAAAAACAATCTCACATACCCCTCGGCATACCTTCAAGTACCCCCATTTGAGAACCACTGAATTAACTCATTATATGTTCTACATATGGTGAATGTTTATATTCAACTTGGAGAAAGCCATCCACCAGGTTTAAGTAAATAACGGTTGAGCTCATAATAAATTGAGGAGCCTTAGTTGGACATTCGCATGTGGACTGGAATTAACATTCAGACTTCGAATGCAGAACTGATAGCTCTATCCTGGAGGAAAGACTCCATGTTTATGTTAAACGTCAACCCACAAGTTTTTGTATACATCTGTGGTCTTCCCAGTCCCACAGTGATGTGGTATAGCTCGGTTGATAGTGTGCCATGCCAGCAACTTGAGGGTTCCAGGTTCGATCCCCGCCTCCGCCATCCTAGTCACTGCCGTTGTGTCCTTGGGCAAGACACTTTATCCACCTGCTCCCAGTGCCACCCACGCTGGTTTAAAAATGTAACTTAGATGTTGGGTTTCACTATGTAAAAGCGTTTTGAGTCGCTAGAGAAAAAGCGCTATAAAAATATATTCACTTCACTAAGTAAAAAACGGTTGAGCTCGTAATAAATTGAGGAGCCTTAGTTGGACATTCCCATGTGGACTGAAATTAACATTCAGACTTCAAAATGCAAAACTGATAGCTCTATCCTGGAGGAAAGACTCCATGTTTATGTTAAATGTCAACCCACAAGTTATCAAGTTATGGTACACATCTGTGGTCTTCCTAGTCCCACAGTGAGATGGTATAGCTCAGTTGATAGTGTGCCGTGCCAGCAACTTGAGGGTTCCAGGTTTGATCCCCGCTTCCGCCATCCTAGTCACTGCAGTTGTGTCCTTGGGCAAGACACTTTACCCACCTGCTCCCAGTGCCACCCACACTGGTTTAAATGTAACTTATATATTGGGTTTCACTATGTAAAAGTGCTTTGAGTCGCTAGAGAAAAAGCGCTATAAAAATATATTCACTTCACTTCACTAAGTAAATAACGGTTGAGCTCATAATAAATTGAGGAATTAACATTCAGACTTCAGAATGCGGGTTTCACGGTGGCAGAGAGGTTAGTGCATCTGCCTCACAATACGAAGGTCCTGAGTATTCCTGGGTTCAATCCCAGGCTCGGGATCTTTCTTTGTGGACTTTGCATGTCCTCCCCCGTGAATGCGTGGGTTCCGTCCGGGTACTCCGGCTTCCTCCCACTTCCAAAGGTTGATTGGCAACACTAAATTGGCCCTAGTGTGTGAATGTGAGTGTGAATGTTGTCTGTCTATCTGTGTTGGCCCTCCAATGGGGTGGCAACTTGTCCATGGTGTCTCCCGCCTTCCGCCCGATTATAGCTGGGATATGCACCAGCGACCCCAAAAAAGGGAATGAGCCACAAAAAAATGGATGGATGGATGGAATTCAGAAAGCAAAACTGATAGCGCTATCCTGGAGGAAAGACTCCATGTTTATGTTAAACGTCAACCCACAAGTTATGGTACACATCTGTGGTCTTCCCAGTCACAGAGTGAGGCGGTATAGCTCGGTTGATAGAATGTTTGTCTGATCACGCGTCGTTCTGTTAAAGGCAGCAGGAGGTTGTCGATGGTGGATAACGAGCAAGAAACTTTACATAAAGGATTTTTTAATTGTTTCTATTTTTAGAATTAAAACCCCTTGGCATACCTTCAAGTACCCCCATTTGAGAACCACTGCTCTGGACAAATAGAACGTCTCAATAGGCCCTGACCTGAAACATCTTCCAATGCATATTTATTTAAAAAGTAGATATATCCTCCTATTTGGACATAATTACAGGTATTTGATTGACAGGGAATAATTTGGAGGATACAATGGGCCTAGACTGGGCGCCGCGCCGACGTCACATGATCACAGGGGGAGCTATGATACCTCGACAAATTCTCAGGTAAAAGATCCTGAATAGCTCTAACGATCCTGTGTGTGCGTGTGTGTGTGTGTGTGTGTGTGTGTGTGTGTGTGTGTGTGTGTGTGTGTGTGTGTGTGTGTGTGTGTGTGTGTGTGTGTGTGTGTGTGTGTGTGTGTGTGTGTGTGTGTGTGTGTGTGTGAGTGAGTGTGTGTGAGAGTGTGTCAGTCAGCAGGCAGCCCTTAAATCACTGGCATGTTGCCAGAGGCAGTGAGTTGATGAGCTCAGTCCAAAGAGCTTGTCAACCCCTAAAACCAACAAATTAGTGCAGCAGTGAGCACCTGAATAACTGACATTCCACTGGACCGCCCCGCAGTCCGACAGGTGGACTGCAGGGAACACCTTTGTGTGCATTCTGACTTAGTAACATATTTAATAAAAAATAAAAATTAAAGCTGCCTTTACCCATTTAACAAAAATGTACCTGCACATTACCTACCTTCCCTGCATCCTGGGGTCACACTGGTGCTTCTTTCTGTCACCCACACATGCTGGTACTTCCTGCCATCACCCAGACAAAATATCTTTACCTGCACATTACCTACCTTCTCTGTATCCTGGAGTCAAATTGGTGCCTCCTTCTTTCACCCAGTCAACATATTTTTACCTGCACGTTACCTACCTTCTCTGCATTGTGTGGTCACGTTGGTGCTTCCTGCTTTTAAAATCAAAACCGGAGCAGTTCGAAAAACTCTCTCATTAACTTTTAATCAGAAGGGTTCAATCTCTCTCCTGTGGTAGTTTGAAGCCGACACAACAAACGCGCTCAGAGGAGATAATAATAATAATAATAATAATAATAATAATGGATTAGATTTATATCACGCTTTTCTATTGTTAGATACTCAAAGCGCTCACGGAGAAGTGGGAACCCATCATTCATTCACACCTGGTGGTGGTAAGCTACATATGTAGGGGGGTAGACTGACGGAAGCGTGGCTGCCAGTTTGCGCCTACGGCCCCTCCGACCACCCCCAATCATTCATTCACCGGTGTGAGCAGCACCGGGGACAAAGGGTGAAGTGTCCTGCTCAAGGACACAACGGCAGCGATTTGGATGTCAAAAGGTGGGAAGCGAACCTGCAACCCTCAGGTTTCTGGCACGGCCGCTCTACCCACTACGGTATGCCGATAATGTTTGAAAAAAGGTGACGGGTTTTTACAAAACTTTTGGTTTGCAGGGGTAATTGCTAACCTCCTGTTGAGTTTTGCTGAAGTATGTCATAAATGAAATGTAGGTCTAAGTGAGACCTACATGGAGGTTTTTGTTTCATGGCTCTACCACATTCCTACTGGAAGTTACAAGCAGTTGTGTCTGTGTTTTGTTCCTAGGGGGCGCTAGAGCGTGATTTTGAGTTTTGGGGTTTGTTTTTTTATTAGATCGCAATTTCCCCAAGTCCTGATGTGTGTGTCCAGTTTGGTGAGTTTTGAAGCATTTTAAGGGGGTCAAATTACAACTCAAAGAGGCAAAAATTACATTTTTTAGGAAACTTTTGTTTTGAAGGGATTTTTGCCAACTTCCTGTTGATTTGTGCCGAAGGATGTCAATGTAGAAAATCTATGTCTACGTCAGACCTACATAGAGGTTTTTTGTTTCATGTCCCTACGACATTCCTAACAGAAATTACAAGCAGTTTTGTTTGTGTTTTTTTCTAGGGGGCGCTAGAGCGCAATTTTGAGTTTTGGGGTTTGTTTTTTTATTAGATCGCAATTTTCCCCAGTCCTGATGTGTGTGTCAAATATGGTGAGTTTTGAAGCCTGTTAAAGGGGTCAAATTACAGCTCAAAGAGGCGGCGGAATAACAAATAATAATAATAAAACCTTAGAAATACAATAGGGTCCTCTGTCCCTTAAAAAAGGCTTCCCCGCTTTGTCTTCTTGCTGCAATTGTTGAAGCAGGGGTCGGGACCCTATTTGGCTGAGAGAGCCATTTAAGCCAAATATTTAGGGACCAATGTCCCTTTGGGACAGAGGGCCCTATTGTATTTTCTAAGGTTTTATTATTATGATACCGCCGCCTCTTTGAGCTGTAATTTGACCCCCTTAACATGCTTCGAAACTCATCAAATTTAACACACACATCAGGACTGGGGAAAATTGCCATTTAATAAAAAAAAACTAAACTTAAAATTGCGCTCCAGCACCCCCTAGGAAGAAAAAACACAGACAAAACTGCTTGTAACGTCTGTTAGGAATGTCGTAGAGACACGAAACAAAAACCCCTACACAGGTCTCAGTTAGACTTATATTTCATTCACTAAAACCCCCTGGCTAAAATCAACAGGAAGTTTGCTATTCCCCCTTCAAAACAAAAGTTTTGTAAAAACAGTCACCTTTTTTCAAACATTATCTCCTCTGAGCGCGTTTGTCGCGTCGGCTTCAAATAAGCACAGGAGAGAGATTGAACCCTTCTGATGAATTTTTGCCAGTCCTGATGTGTGTGTCAAATTTGGTGAGTTTTGAAGCATGTTAAGGGGGTCGAATAACAGCTCAAAGAGGCGATGGTAAAATAATAAAGAATAATAATAAAACGCTAGAAATTCAATAGGGTCCTCTGTCCCAAAGGGACATCGGTCCCTAAATACGTACTCATATAGTAGTGCACTTGTTATTAGTGAGAATATACTTATTTTAAGGTATTTTGGGGTTCATTGAGGATAGCTAATTAGGGACCGATGACCCTTTGGGACAGAGGACCCTAATAAATTTCAAAGGTTTTATTATTCTTCTTTATTATTATTCTGCCGCCTCTTTGAGCTGTAATTTGACCCCCTTAACATGCTTCAAAACTCACCAAATTTAACACACACATCAGGTCTGGCGAAAAAACAGTCACAAAAACCAAACTCAAAATTGCGCTCTAGTGCCCCCTAGGAAAAAACACAAACAAAACTGTTTGTAACTTCCGTTAGGAATGTCGTAGAGACACGAAACTAAAACCTCTATGTAGATCTCACTTAGACCTATATTTCATACACTAACAACCCCCATCAACAGGAAGTTTGCAATTCCCCCTTCAAAACTAAATTTGTGTAAAAACAGTCACCTTTTTTCAAACATCTCCTCTGAGTGCGTTTGTCGTGTCGGCTTCAAATAAGGACAGGAGAGAGATTGACCCTTCTGAATAAAAGTTGATGAAAGAGTTTTAATTATTGCTCCGGTTTGGATTTTATGAGCCCTCAAAGAACCGCTGCTCTGCTGCTGGTGCGCTGCTGCCGTCTCAAGATGGCGGCACCCTGCTCAGACAAAACTGCCTCTGACTCCCAGTAGGAATGTCAGACACACATGAAACAAAAACCTCAATGTAGGTCTCACTTAGACCTATATTTCATCCAGTGACAACCCCCAGCTAAAATCAGCAGGAAGTTTGCCATTCCCCATTCAAAACAAAAGCTTCTCTCAATTCGCAATACATTAGAGTCTCAAGATGGCGGCACCCCGCTCAGACAAAACTGCCTCTAACTCCCAGTAGGAGTGTCAAAGACACATGAAACAAAAAACCTCTATGTAGGTCTTAGTTAGACCTATATTTCACACAGTGACAACCCCTATCTAAAATCAACAGGAAGTTTGCCATTCCCCATTCAATGCAAAAGCTTCTCTCTATTCGCAATACATTAGAGTCTCAAGATGGCGGAACCCTGCTCAGACAAAACTGCCTCCAACTCCCAGTAGGAATGTCAAAGACACATGAAACAAAAACCTCTATGTAGGTCTCACTTAGACCTATATTTCATACACTGACAACCCCCAGCTAGAATCAACAGAAAGTTTGCAAGTCCCCCTTCAATACAAAGATGGCTATAAATACTCGGTCCCGTCCATCGCTGCTTGCAGCTTTAATTTCTATTGTTTCATTGAAAATAAAACAGAATAAAACTTTTTCTCTGTGTAATAATCCATCCGTCCATCTTCACGGGGGCAGCAGCTAAAGCGGTCCCGTCCATCGCTGCTTGCAGCTTTAATTTGACTTGTTTTGGAAAGTCTTGACAAGCCAAATTTTCTTGTTCAATTGGCAGATAATTTTGCTCCGTTCAAATAAAATACCCGTAATTTTTGTACTTTTTTAAACTTGTTTTTGAACACTGACTTTTTGCAGTGTAGGTTCTAGGGCTGTGAATCTTTGGGTGTCCCAGGATTCGATTCAATATCGATTCTTGGGGTCACGATTGGATAATATATCGATTTTTTTTAATTCGATTCTCGATTCAAAAACGATATTTTTACGATTCAAAAGGATTCTGTATTTATTCAATACATAGGATTTCAGCAGGATCTACCCCAGTCTGCTGAAATGCTAGCAGAGTAGTAGATTTAAAAAAAAAAAAAAGCTTTTACATTTGTATAGGTCAATGTTTTATCAACTGATTGCAATAATGTAAATTGGTTTTAACTATTCAACGAACCAAACATTGTGAAAACATTGGACACAGTGTGTTGTCAAGCTTATGAGATGCGATGCAAGTGTAAGCCACTGTGACACTATTGTTCTTTTTTATTATTTTTTATAAATGTCTAATGATAATGTCAATGAGGGATTTTTAATCACTGCTCTGCTGAAATTATAACTAATATTGATACTGTTGTTGATAATATTCATTTTTGTCTCACTACTTTTGGTTTGTTCTGTGTCGTGTTTGTCTTCTTTCAATTGCTCTGTTTATTGCAGTTCTGAGTGTTGCTGGTTCACGTTCGGTTTTGGAATTGGATTGCATTGTTATGGTATTGCTGTGTATTACGTTTTGTTGGATTGATTAATTAAATAAAAAAAATCGATTTTTTAAAAATGAGAATCGATTCCCACACCCCTAGTAGGTTCCCTACCTCTGTGTTGGAGGGAGTTGTTGTTTTTGTTTTTTTTCAAGCTGCTGCCATTGTTGTTTGCCATGTTTGCCAAATGGATTACTCAACAGGATTTGGCTCTCTTGTCATTTCTACCTTCATTAATCCCATTTGTATCTGCTCCGGAACAAAAGGCGAGTGAGGGTGAAGTGATTGTGTTGCTGAGGAGAGAGAGGGGGGGCTGGGGGGGTGGGGGGGGGGGGGGGGGTCTTTGTCAAGGACACTGCGCCATTGTTTCATGGCACATATAGGTTTGCCGGCCTATGGAGAAATGCACTGGCTTGCAACAACTGTATCGCCGCCGCACTAATGAACAAGAATATTATCATTCCCATCCATGCTGTTATTATTATTAAAGGCGATTGGCTTTTATCTACCTGTTTGCTGCGGCCATCCATCATCACCCGGCGTGGAGGTGTGTTGTCTGCGCAGAAGTGTGCGCTCTTTTGTGCGTGTTTAGCTGAAGGGGGGGGGGAGTGTGAAGAGCCATGTGGGGCTTGTGAAGATAAGCAGAGGCAGAAGAGGGGTTGGGGGGGGTGGGAGGGGGGGTGGAATGACACGGACCAGCCCAAGCATTATTGTCCCCTTTACTCACGGCTAATTAGATGGAGCCAGGGCACCCCAAGGGGGCTTTTTTGGTAAGCGGCAGCACCCCAGCCAGCAGAGCCTCCACACGGGGGCCCGTGTGCTATGAGAGCCGCCCGGCCCGTCTCAATCGTGGATGTTTCACGATGAAGACAGAACGCACGCAAAGAACTGCACATGTTCCCCCTTTTTTGGCAGAGTTCACCTTGGCCTTTTTCTTCTCCGGCGCTGACGGCATTCCTTCCACACGCCAGTCAGGTGACGGAGATGACAAAAAGGTATTCTCCCCGCAGGGTTCCAGTGTTCTAAAATATGGCTTCTCTTGTCATTAAGTGCACTTAAAAGGCGTGACGATTGCTAATAAGTATGGATAATGATACAGAAACCGAACTTTGGGGATCTGTGCTTTAGTAATGCTCACCTCAGGGAAATATGCATGCTTTTTAATGGCTTTAAAATGTACTGTGTGCCATAATGTAGAGCAGGGGTCTCAAACACGCGGCCCACGGGCCGATTGAGGCCCGCCAGACGTTATTTTGCGGCCCCCACCTTAATGTGAAAGTTTAAAGGCCTACTGAAACCCACTACTACCGACCACGCAGTCTGATAGTTTATATATCAATGATGAAATATTAACATTGCAACACTTGCCAATACGGCCGCTGTTTTCATCGCATAATTCCACAGTGTTATGGACATCTGTGTTGCTGAATCTTTTGCAATTTAATCAATGAATAACGGAGAAATCAAAGAAGAAAGCCGTAGGTGGGAAGTGGTGTATTGCGGCCGCATCTTGCAGCACAAACACAGCCGGTGTTACATTGTTTACATTCCCGAAAGCTCGGTTGGTAGAGTGGCCGTGTCAGCAACTTGAGGGTTGCAGGTTCGATTCCCGCTTCCGCCGTCCTGGTCACTGCCGTTGTGTCCTTGGGCAAGACACTTTACCCACCTGCTCCCAGTGCCACCCGCACTGATTTAAATGTGACTTAGATATTGGGTGAATGCACTGGTTTAAATGTAACTTAGATTTTGGGTAAATGCACTGGTTTAAATGTAACTTAGATTTTGGGTTTCACTATGTAAAGCCCTTTTGAGTCACTTGAGAAAAGCGCTATATAAATATAATTCACTTCACTTCACTACAATGGAACAGAGATGTCAAGCGAACATTGTTGGTTTGGACCACACACACAAAGTACAGTGTATTATGCGGCGATCATTTTGAAAGATCGTCTTTCGAAGAGGGTCCCTTGCGAAGGGCAGAGATGGGCATCGCCACCACCCGTCGACTGGTGCTGGAGAAAGGTGCGGGGCCGACCTACAGGTTGTACAGGTACGACCATATAATCTCACTAAAACACTAGTAACACAATAAGCAGATAAGTGATTAGTAAATGTGTCTAATAACATCTGAATCGCTCCCACTGTATAGTCTTTTTTTTTTTCTTCTCTAGTCCTTCACTCTCACTTTCCTCATCCAAATTAATGGGGAAATCGTCGCTTTCTCGGTCCGAATCGCTCTGGCTGCGGGTGGCCATGATTGTAAACAATGTTCAGATGTGAGGAGCTCCACAACCCGTGACGTCACACGCTTATTGTCTGCTACTTCCGGTACAGGCAAGGCTTTTTTATCAGCGACCAAAAGTTGCGAACTTTATCGTGGATGTTCTCTACTAAATCCTTTCAGCAAAAATATGGCAATATCGCGAAATGATCAAGTATGACACATAGAATGGACCTGCTATCCCCGTTTAAATAAGAAAATCTCACATCAGTAGGCCTTTAAGATGGAAAGTGTAGCCGCCATAATGATAGTAGTGATATTTTCAAAGGACCGAAAGTCTTGAACTGTACAAAGTATTTAAATGGTCAGAATATGCGCTTTTGCGTGATATACTAGTTACTATGGTTATCTATTTAGTTACTATGGTAATGTCCGTCACAGCAGCTCAGGCGAGGCACCAAGCAGTGTGGGTGGGGAGCGTTTCCACAGAGTGTTTCCAGAGCCTGAAATGTGGTTGTCAGTTACAGACGTGGAAGGAGATTTTTACAACAAAGTTCTCAAGTTTCATGATTTATCAGATGTATCAGATTGTATGTGTTTTGTTTTTTATCCTTCGCGTTCATATTTGTTGTATTTCTGATGTTTTGCTTGATTGTAAAATGTCGGTGAAGAGTGAAGTGAATTATATTTATATAGCGCTTTTTCTCTAGTGACTCAAAGCGCTTTACATAGTGAAACCCAATATCTAAGTTACATTTAAACCAGTGTGGGTGACCCTGGGAGCAGGTGGGTAAAGTGTCTTGCCCAAGGACACAACGGCAGTGACTAGGTTGGCAGAAGCGGGAATCGAACCTGCAACCCTCAAGTTGCTGACACGGCCACTCTACCAACCAAGCTAAACCGCCCCAATGAGGGGGTGTGATGTTCATATGTTGTCAATATTCAGTGTTTTACCGTTCGTAGATAATATTGTAAATCCCACATTCCTTATTTTCATTTGTCTCATTCAGTGAAAAAATGTTAAATTCCACTATGTTTTTTTTAGCTCTTAAAAATGCACACTTTGATCTATATAATATTATTCAAGTACATAAATGATGGGTTGTCATGTTACACAAACTTTTTGATCTTTCTCAAACTCTATAGACCAGTGGTCCCCAACCTTTTTGTATCTGCGGACCGGTCAACGCGTAATAATTTGTCCCGCGGCCCGGGTGTGTGTGTATGTGTGGGGGGGTGGGGTACTTTTTTTTTTTTTTTTTCCTTTGTCATGAAAAAGGGAGGTTTTTGTGGTTGGTGCACTAATTGTAAGTGTATATTGTGTTTTTTATGTAGATTTAATAAAAAAAATATTTATTTTATTTTTATTTTTTAAATAAAAATTTATAAAACAATCTTCTGCGGCCCGGTACTAATCGGGCCACGGCCCGGTGGTTGGGGACCACTGCTATAGACCAGACCTGGGCAAATTAAGGCCCGTTAAACTTTTCAATCTGGCCCGCCGGACATTCCCAAATAATTGTTTTGAGATCTTTAAGATGGAAAGTGTAGCTGCCATTATCAATCAATCAATCAATCAATGTTTATTTATATAGCCCCAAATCACAAATGTCTCAAAGGACTGCACAAATCATTACGACTACGACATCCTCGGAAGAACCCACAAACTATTATGATAGTAGTGATATTTTCAAAGGACCGTTAAGTCTTGAACTATACAAAGTGTTTCAATGTTCGGCATCTGTGTTTTCGCATGATGTACTAGTTACTATGGTAATCTAATTGGTTACTATGGTAATCTAGTTAGTTACTATGGTAATTTAAGTCACAGCAGCTCAGACGAGGTACCAAACTATGTGGGTGGGGAGCGTTTCCACAGAGTGTTTCCAGAGCCTGAAATGTGGGTGTCAGTTATAGACGTGGAAGGAGATTTTTACAACAAAGTTCTAAAGTTTCATGATTTATTAGATATGTCAGATGGTAGGTGGGGTTTTCTTTACCCGTCACATTCATATTTGTTGTATTTTGGTTGTTTCGCTTGATAGTAAAATATGTGGATGGAGGGGGGGTGACGTTCACATGTCAATATTCAGTGTTTTATCGTTCATAGTTAATATTATAAATCCCACATTCTTTATTGTCATGTGCATTCTAGGTGTCATTCAGTAAAAAAAAATTAAAATTCTCTCCGGTTTTTTAGCTCTTAAAAATGCAAAATGCAGAGTTTGATCCATGTAATGTTATTCAAGTACATAAATGATGTGTTGTCATGATACACAAACTTGTTGATCTTTCTCAAACCCTATACACCAGACCTGGGCAAATTAAAGCCCAATCAAATTTTTCAATCAATGAATTTTTTAGATCTTTAAGATGGAAAGGGTAGCTGCCATTATGACAGTAGTGATATTTTCAAAGGACCGAAAGTCTTGAACTATACAAAGTATTTCAATAGTCGGAAACTGTGCTTTTGCATGATATACTAGTTACAATGGTAATCTAATTAGTTACGATGGTAATCTAATTAGTTACTATGGTAATCTAGTTAGGTACTATGTTAATGTAAGTCACAGCAGCTCAGACGAGGCACCAAACAGTGTGGGTGGGGAGCGTTTCCACAGAGTGTTTCCAGAGCCTGAAATGCTGGTGTCAGTTTCAGACGTGGAAGGAGATTTTTACAACAAAGTTCCAAAGTTTTATGATTTATCAGATATGTCAGATGGTAGGTGGGTTTTTTTTTACTCGTTGCGTTCATATTTGTTGTATTTTTGTTGTTTCGCTTGATAGTAAAATATGTGGATGGAGGGGGGGTGTGACGTTCATATGTTGTCAATAGTCAGTGTTTTATGCTGCATAGTTAATATTATAAATCCCACATTCTTTAGTTTCATGTACATTCTGGATGTCTCATTCAGTAAAAAAAAATGTAAAATTCCACTCCGTTTTTAGCTCTTAAAAATGCACAATGCAGAGTTTGATCTATGTAATGTTATTCAAGTACATAAATGATGTGCTGTCATGATACACAAACTTGCTGATCCCTCTCAAACCCTATACACCAGACCTGGGCAAATTAAAGCCCAATAAAATGTTTCAATCAATGAATTTTTTAGATCTTTAAGATGGAAAGTGTAGCTGCCATTATGACAGTCGTGATATTTTCAAAGGACCGAAAGTCTTGAACTGTACAAAGTATTTCAATGGTCAGAATATGCACTTTTGAGTGATATACTAGTTACTATGGTTATCTATTTAGTTACTATGGTAATCTAGTTAGTTACTATGGTAATCTAGTTAGCTACTATGGTAATGTAAGTCACAGCAGCTCAGACGAGGCACCAAACAGTGTGGGTGGGGAGCGTTTCCACAGAGTGTTTCCAGAGCCTGAAATGCTGGTGTCAGTTACAGATGTGGAAGGAGATTTTTACAACAAAGTTCCAAAGTTTCATGATTTATCAGATATGTAAGATGGTAGGTGGGGTTTTCTTTACCTGTCGTGTTCATATTTGTTGTATTTTTGTTGTTTCGCTTGATAGTAAAATATGTGGATGGAGGGGGGGGGTGACGTTCATATGTTGTCAATATTCAGTGTTTTATCCTTCATAGTTAATATTGTAAATCCCACATTCTTTATTTTCATGTACATTCTGGGTGTCTCATTCAGTAAAAAAAAATTAAAATTCCACTCCGTTTTTAGCTTTTAAAAATGCACAATGCAGAGTTTGATCTATGTAATATTATTCAAGTACATAAATGATGTGTTGTCATGATACACAAACTTGTTGATCTTTCTCAAACCCTATACACCAGACCTGGGCAAATTAAAGCCCAATAAAATTTTTCAATCAATGAATTTTTTAGATCTTTAAGATGGAAAAGGTAGCTGCCATTATGATAGTAGTGATATTTTCAAAGGACCGAAAGTCTTGAACTATACAAAGTATTTCAGTGCTCGGAAACTGTGCTTTTGCATGATATACTTGTTACGATGGTCATCTAATTAGTTGCTATGGTAATCTAATTAGTTACTATGGTAATCTAGTTAGCTACTATGGTAATCTAAGTCACAGCAGCTCAGACGAGGTACCAAACAGTGTGGGTGGGGAGCGTTTCCACAGAGTGTTTCCAGAGCCTGAAATGTGGGTGTCAGTTTCAGACGTGGAAGGAGATTTTTACAACAACGTTCCAAAGTTTTATGATTTATCAGATATGTCAGATGGTAGGTGGGGTTTTTTTTACCCGTCCCGTTCATATTTGTTGTATTTTTGTTGTTTCGCTTGATAGTAAAATATGTGGATGGAGGGGGGGTGTGACGTTCATATGTTGTCAATATTCAGTGTTTTATCCTTCATAGTTAATATTGTAAATCCCACATTCTTTATTGTCATGTGCATTCTAGGTGTCATTCAGTAAAAAAAAAAAAAATTCTCTCCGTTTTTTAGCTCTTAAAAATGCACAATGCAGAGTTTGATCTATATAATATTATTCAAGTACATAAATGATGTGTTGTCATGATACACAAACTTGCTGATCTTTCTCAAACCCTATACACCAGACCTGGGCAAATTAAAGCCCAATAAAATTTTTCAATCAATGAATTTTTTAGATCTTTAAGATGGAAAGGGTAGCTGCCATAATTATAGTAGTGATATTTTCAAAGGACCGAAAGTCTTGAACTATACAAAGTATTTCAGTGCTCGGAAACTGTGCTTTTGCATGATATACTTGTTACGATGGTAATCTAATTAGTTGCTATGGTAATCTAGTTAGCTACTATGGTAATGTAAGTCACAGCAGCTCAGACGAGGCACCAAACAGTGTGGGTGGGGAGCGTTTCCACAGAGTGTTTCCAGAGCCTGAAATGTTGGTGTCAGTTCCAGACGTGGAACGAGATTTTTACAACAAAGTTCTAAAGTTTCATGATTTATCAGATATGTCAGATGGTAGGTGGGGTTTTTTTTACCCGTCCCGTTCATATTTGTTGTATTTTTGTTGTTTCGCTTGATAGTAAAATATGTGGATGGAGGGGGGGGGGGGGGGGGGGGTGTGACGTTCATATGTTGTCCATATTCAGTGTTTTATCCTTCATAGTTAATATTGTAAATCCCACATTCTTTATTGTCATGTGCATTCTAGGTGTCATTCAGTAAAAAAAAAAAAAATTATCTCCGTTTTTTAGCTCTTACAAATGCACAATGCAGAGTTTGATCTATGTAATATTATTCAAGTACATAAATGATGTGTTGTCGTGATACACAAACTTGCTGATCTTTCTCAAACCCTATACACCAGACCTGGGCAAATTAAAGCCCAATAAAATTTGTCAATCAATGAATTTTTTAGATCTTTAAGATGGAAAGGGTAGCTGCCATAATTATAGTAGTGATATTTTCAAAGGACCGAACGTCTTGAACTATACAAAGTATTTCAATGGTCGGAAACTGTGCTTTTGCATGATATACTTGTTACGATGGTAATCTAATTAGTTGCTATGGTAATCTAGTTAGCTACTATGGTAATGTAAGTCACAGCAGCTCAGACGAGGCACCAAACAGTGTGGGTGGGGAGCGTTTCCACAGAGTGTTTCCAGAGCCTGAAATGTTGGTGTCAGTTCCAGACGTGGAACGAGATTTTTACAACAAAGTTCTAAAGTTTCATGATTTATCAGATATGTCAGATGGTAGGTGGGGTTTTCTTTACCCGTCACGTTCATATTTGTTGTATTTTTGTTGTTTCGCTTGATAGTAAAATATGTGGATGGAGGGGGGGGGTGACGTTCACATGTCGATATTCAGTGTTTTATCCTTCATAGTTAATATTGTAAATCCCACATTCCTTATTGTCATGTGCATTCTGGATGTCTCATTCGGTAAAAAAAAAAAAAAATCCATTCTGTTTGTAGCTTTCAATCAGACATTATGGTGAGGTAATGTATTAGATATAATCAGATCTACCGGGCCCCCGAGGCAAAAAAATAGCCCAGGCCTGCTATGCACAACACAAAGTGAGGGAGACACTCACCTGCCAAAGACAGCCCTCGTCTTCTCCATGAAATACTATGGCAAAAAAAAAAAGAGAGAATACGTATCGATGTCCTCTTTTTGGACTGTCCAAAAAAAAAAATGCAGTTGTAAAATAGTGTGATTGCAGTTCGGCGTCCAGGAGCCGTGTTGCTGTGCAGCCTCAGTCTGCCGCCTCGCCGTGTGTGCGAGCTCCAAGGCTCCTGCAAGGCTCAGTGAACATGAGCACAAACTTGTGCGGCCATAAAAGAGAGCTGCAGCCTCACACACACACACACACACACACACACACACACAAGGCAGCAGCAGCCATCGGCTTCCGGCTGCTCCTTAAAGCAAAGCAACATTACTTTTCATGTAAACAAATCCACTTGTGTAACTTATAAGTAAACATTTGATACTGTACACACACACACATACATACATACATACATATATATATATATATATATATATATATATACATATATATATATATATATATATATATATATATATATGTATGTATGTATGTATGTATGTATATATGTATGTGTGTATATATGCATGTATGTATATATATATGTATGTATATGTATGTATTTATGTATATATGTACCCATATATATGTGTGTATATATATATAGAGAGAGAGAGAGAGAGAGAGAGAGAGAGAGAGAGAGAGAGAGAGAGAGAGAGAGAGAGAGAGAGAGAGAGAGAGACAGACAGATATACGAAAATGGGATTTTCAAATGTAAAATTCAATAAAATATATTTGCAATCAAAAAAATAATACATATATAGATATATATTTGCAATAATGAAAGAATACATATATCTGTTTACACATATATATATATATATATATATATATATATATATATATACTTTTTTTATTGCAAATATATTTATTGGAATTTTACATTTCAAATCACATTTTCGTGGCTAGATCAGATGCAGAAAAATAAACACAATTAAAAAAAAGTCACAAAAAAAAGCAAGTAAACCGTGACCAAAAAAATGACACAAAAAACAATGGTAGTGTGGGAGCCCTGCGATGAGGTGGCGATTTGTCCAGGGTGTACCCCGCCTTCCGCCCGATTGTAGCTGAAATAGGCGCCAGCGACCCTAAAAGGGAATAAGCGGTAGAAAATGGATGGATGGATGGTAGTGTGGGAACACTACAAAAAATAATAATAACAATAATAAAAAAGGAATAAAACTACAACAAATAAAACATTTTGTTTATTTCTTTATTTTTATTTTTTCCCCCTTCTTCTTTCCTTTATTTCCCCTTTCCTTTCTTCCCCTCCCTTTCCCGAGAAAAAACACAAGCAAAACTGTATATATTTATTATTGTTATTATTATTATTATTATTAATAATATTATTATAATAATACTTTGTGGTCTCTAAAAAGGCAAACACGGTCCAGGTCTTGCACAATATATCAATCAATCAATCAATGTTTACTTATATAGCCTCAAATCACTAAAGTGTCTCAAAGGGCTGCAAATATATTCTAACATCAACACATGTTCTGACGTCATTTAATTCTGCAAATTGATTTTAGTGCAAATATAGACTTTTCTTCCCTAAAAAAAAAACCCTTCCACTGGTGCTTGTGTTTGCGTGTTGCATCATTGTTAGTCCGAAAGACCCCCACTCGTGTTAAACAAGAAAAACCACCCCAAAAAAAAAAAAGTTGGCCGTCCCTCCACATTCGTGTGCGCGCGCGCGCGTGTGCGTGCGTGGGTCTTATATCCCCGAGCACCAGCAACTTTGTAAAACATGCAAAGCCTCTGCAATCTCCTGCACGCGACAGGCGCGCTGCGTGGCAGGTGCAAGCGGGGCCGGCAGCAGCCCGCAGCGGATCCTGCTCCCCAGTGGGCGCTCCACGCACTAAAAGAAGGACTCAAAAAGGCTCAGACGGAGGGAGAAAAAAAACTCAAACGGGGGGTTCGATTGAATTAAATGGCTTTGTTTCAGGGGTTTGAACTCACCAGTGCAAAGATCTGTTCAATCACAACGACCGGACAAGCGGTAGGAAAGGGAGGGAAGTACGGCCGGTAATAAATATACAAAAAGTATGGGATTTTCACAATAAAATGCGTTTTATTATGAAGTAATGTTAACATAGAATTTAAGTAAACAAATAAAACTTAAATCACAGCTATACGTTCACACAATGACACGTTCGACCGGTAATAAATATACACAAAGTATGGGATTTTCACAATAAAATGCGTTTTATTATGAAGTAATGTTAACATAAAATTTAAGTAAACAAATAAAACTTAAATCACAGCTATACGTTCACACAATGACACGTTCGACCGGTAATAAATATACACAAAGTATGGGATTTTCACAATAAAATGCATTTTATTATGAAGTAAAATTAACATAAAATGTAAGTAGATAAATAAAAGTTTAATCACAGCTCTACAATCACAAAATGACACGTCCGGCCGGTGATAAATATACACAAAGTGTGTGATTTTCACAATAAAATGCATTTTGTTATGACTTAAAGTTAAAATAAAATGTAAATAAAAGTTAAATCACAACTATACGTTCACACGATGACACGTTCGGCCGGTGATAAATACACACAAAGTATGTGATTTTCACAATGAAATACATTTTATTGTGAAATAAATTTAAAATTAAATTTGAATAAATAAGTTAAAGTTAAATCACATACGTTAACACAGTGACAGGTTCGGCAGGTAATAAATATACACAAAGTATGGGATTTTCAGAATAAAATGCATTTTATTATGAAGTAATGTAACATAAAATTTAAGTAAATAAATAAAAGTTAAATCACAGCTCTACGTTCACACAATGACACGCTCAACCGGTAATAAATGTAACCAAAGTATGTGATTTTCATAATAAAATGCATTTTATTATGAAGTAAAATTAACATAAAATGTAAGCAAATAAATAAAAGTTTAATCACAGCTATACGTTCACACAATGACACGTTCAACCGGTAATAAATGTACACAAAGTATGGGATTTTCAGAATAAAATGCATTTTATTATGAAGTAAAATTAACATAAAATATAAATACAAGTTAAATCACAATTATACGTTCACATAATGAGACTTTCGGCCGGTGACAAATATACACAAAGTGTGGGATTTTCACAATAAAATGCATTTTATTATGATTTAAAGTTAAAATAAAATGTACATAAAAGTTAGATCACAACTATACGTTCACAAAATGACACGTTCGGCCGGTAATAAATATACAAAATGTATGTGATCTTCAGAATAAAATGCATTTTATTATGAAGTAATCCATCCATCCATTTCCTACGCTTATTCCCTTTGGGGTTGCAGGGGGCGCTTGTGCCTCTCTCAGCTACAATCAAATGTTAACATAAAATGTAAATAAATAAAACTTAAATCACAGCTATACGTTCACACGATGACACGTTCAACCGGTAATAAATGTACACAAAGTATGTGATTTTCAGAATAAAATGCATTTTATTATGACTTAAAGTTAAAATAAAATGTAAATAAAAGTTAAATCACAATTATACATTCACACAATGACACTTTTGGCAGGTGATAAATATACACAAAGTATGTGATTTTCAGAATAAAATACATTTTTATTATGAATTACATTTAAATAAAATGTAAATAAATACGTAGCTGAGATAGGCACCAGCGCCCCCCGCGACACCAAAAGGGAATAAGCAGTAGAAAATGGATGGATGGAAGTAAAAGTTAAATATCACATACGTTCACACAATGACAGGTTCGGCCGGTAATAACTATACACAAAGTATGTGATTTTCAGAATAAAATGCATTTTATTATTAATTAAATAAATAAAAAAATGAAAAGAAAATAATATCCATGTTTGAGTCGGTATGTTAGCCAATACATGAATTTTTGTTAATGCAATAAGATTAAAATAAAAATACTCAAAGTAATACATAATTTAAATATATTTTGATGTTTGACGTCACAAATTATATAACAGTGTTGTTTAGAAATTGAGACCAGCTTTAAAATATATATATATACATATATATATAAATAACATTTGATTATTAAATTGTTCAAGTCCTCACAAATAATCATT